>NW_024354502.1:21920232-22082123 GCF_902729225.1 Pteropus medius | reverse complement strand
ATTGTGTGTGTGTGTGTGTGTGTGTGTGTGTGTGTGCGTGCGCGCGCGCGCGCGCACATGCGCATGCGTGTGCACGTGCACGCATTATACATATGTATAATATAAGTACAACATGTATAATAATTATAATGATATAAAATATGTAAATATACAATTGTATATTATACAGGTGTATATGTAATATTACTCAGCCATCAAAAATAATGGAATCTTGCCATTTTCAGCAACAGGGATGGACCTAGGTGGTATTGTATTGAGTAAGTCAGAGAAAGACAAATGTTTTATGATTTCACTTATATGTGGAATCTAGAGAACAGGATAAACAAACATACAAAACAGAAACAAGGTCATAGATACAGAGGGTATTTGATGATTGCCAGATGGGAGGGGTAGAGAAGGTTTGGATTAAGAAGTACAAATAGGTAGTTACAAAATAGACATGGGGATGTAAAATATGGTATATAGGAGAATATACACAATAGTATTGTAATAAATATGGTGTCAGATGGGTATGGGATTTTTCGGGATGATTACTTCATAAGTTACATAAATGTCTAATCACTGTGTTGTACATCTGAAAATATGATACAGTGTATCAACTGTGATTGAAAAATTTTTTAAAATAGTTTTAATAAAGTGGAGTAATAATCACAGAAATGACAGGACCATGGCTCCGTGTAGGGAGGAAGGAAGATTTGTTTGGCGTAGAACATATGGGGTAATTTCTTGGGTATTGCCGTTTTAGATCTTGGTATTGTTGGATAGGAGTTGGCTTTATAATTATTTAAAAATTATGCATATGTATTATGCACTCTTCTGTACATATGTTATGTAATAAGCTTTAAAAATAGAGCTTAAATGAACAATCTTTCAACATTTAGTAATGAGATCAAGAGGGACCAAAAAAAATCTTTTGTATTGTAGAAAACTTTGCCCATTGTCTTGTGGCAAAATACTGTAAAGATTTGTCAAATATAAGTTATGTACTTTTCTTATATAGGACAACTATTTAAAATTTGTTGACCTTTTTTATAATGACATGTGGCTGTCAACAATATATATACATAGGTACACAGCAGGTACTAAAAAGCCCCTACGTTCTTTATTTCTCGTCAAGGTAAAGATTATATTTTAAGAATGACTGAGAAAGTAATTGCTTTTTATAAATTCATGTTATACAGAGAATACTCTGATAATGGATGCTTAGAAATATTTCCACTGTTATATGATTTTATTACTGTAAATAATTTCTGTCACTAATGGAAACATCTGCAGTCTTATATGCATAGATTAAAATTTTTCTTACATTTAAAAATTTCCAAACAATGCAAACAATGGTATTTGAACCTGTTATTTAATAGAAAAAGTCAAGGTAATAATTGTAATACTGAAGCAAATGACAACACGAGTATCTTGATATTTATTCCATGTAATACAAGTATTAATATGAGTATTTTCGCTAAAAAATTTATGATGTTTCAGATGTTTAAATTTTTGTCAGGCTATGGAAATTCTGTCTGATAGTTATCAGATAATTAGATATGAAAAACCCTTAAATTTAAAAAGCATTTCGTATTATAGATAGTAAAAGATTTCAGACTTCTGTTTTTTAGAAGAATCTTTCTTTTGATAATAAACTCGGATTATTAGGTAGAATATTTCTAATTATATTCCTTATGATATCATTTCAAAATATAGTACTTTAAAATTAAGCAGGAGTTCAATAATGTAGCTATAATATTTAAGATTGAGTAGTTTGGCTGAAAAATACCAGAAAACCCTCAGTAACCATGGTTTAAACAGGATCGAATTTTTTAAATCTCTCACATGAAAGCTTGGATGGGTATCTCAGTCTGTTACAGCTCTCCAAGATAAGGTACTTTCTTATGACCCTGTTGGTGGCCTCTCTTGCTAGGCTGCCTTATGGTTCACAATGGATGCTCCAGCAGTTTATAATATCTGTACTTCGGTGAGCAGAAATGGTGAAGAAAGGAAACTTTTCTCTTTTAAAAACTATACAGTAGTTGCATACTCAACTTTGCTTATATATTCTTGGCTAGAAGCTAGATTATATTTGGCTACATAGAGGTCTTACAGTCATTAAGAACAATGAGATTGAAAAACTTTAATTAGCAATAATCTTTTGGCCAGAGGAGCTTTAGTTGTAGGGAATGAATGAGAATTGAGCACATAGAGATAGCGTATGTATACCACTCTTTCAAGAAATCTGACTATTCAGACACTTGGGTATGTCTACAGCAAATTGGAGATGCAGTAATGTTAGAGGTAATTTATACAGTGAGATCACACATGAAGCAGAATATAAGATTTTAGAAAAAGATGTAGGTTTTAATAGTCAAAAAAAATCGCCTCTTCCTCTCATACAGAAATAAGATAAAAAAATGTACTATTATAGGTCAGTCTAGTTCCTTTTCTCTTTGCAAACAGATATTTATGCAAAGTAAATATTGTTTCTCTTGCACTGTTTCAGAGAATGTAAGAGATTAGGAATGTATATTTTTTTTCAAGGTAAGACCCTGTTTTTCACATAGGGAATATGTTCCTTTTAAGAAAATAAGACATGACATTACACTATATCCTCAGGATTTTTCCCCTTTTTTTAAAAATTAAGTTTATTGGGTGACACTGGTTAATAAAATTATACAGATTTCAAGTGTACAATTCAATAGTACATCATCTGTATATTACATTGTGTGTTCACTACCCAAAGTTAAATTTCCTTTCGTCACCATACATTTGGCCCCCTTTACCCTTATCTACCACCCCACCTCCTCTGATAACCATTGTTGTCCATTTCCATGAATCTCTGTTTGTCTTGTTCATTTATTGCTTCCAGTTTTATATCCCACATGTGAGTGAAATCATATGATTCTCAACTTTTTCTGATTAAATCTATGTTGCTTAATATGATTATCTCAAGACATATCCATGTTGTCACAAATGGCAGTATTTCATCTTTTCTTATGACTGAGTAGTATTCCACAGTATATATGTACCACATCTTTATCCAGTCATCTATCGAAGCATGCTTTGATAGTTTCCATATCTTGGCCACTGTGAATAATGCTACAGTGAACATCAGAGTGCATGTATCTTTACGGATAAATGTTTCAAATTTTGGAGGTAGATGCCAAGAATAGGGATTGCTGGGTCATATGTTCTATTCTTATTTTTTTCTTAATTTTCTTAAGAATAATTCTGTTCTTAATTTTTTGAGGAACCTTCATACTGTTTTCCATAGTGGTTGTACCAATTTACATTCCCACCAGCAATGTATGAGGGTTCCTTTTCCCTACGACCTCTCCAACATTTATTGTTACTTGCCTTGTTGATAATAACCGTTTTTAGAGATGTGAGGTGGTATCTCATTGTGGTTTTGATTTACATTTCCTTAATAGCTAGTTAAGTTGAGCATCTTTTCACATGTCTGTTGACCATTTGTATGTCTTCTTGGGAGAAATGTCTATTCACGTCTTCTGCCCATTTTTTGATTGCTTTTTTCTGTTATTGTTGTTGAGTTGTATGAGTTTTTTATATATTTTGGATATCAGTCCACTATTGGAGACATTTTTTGCAAATATCTTCTCCCATTTAGATGGTTGCCTCTTTGTTTTGTTGGTGGTTTCTTTTGCTATGCAGAAGCTTTTTAGTTTGATATAGTCCCATTCATTTATTTTTGCTTTTACTTCCCTTGCCTTTGAGGTCAAATTCATAAAATCCTTCCTAAGTCCAAGGTCCATGAGTTTAGTGCCTATGTTTTCTTCTTTGCAATTTATTGTTTCAGATCTTATATTTAGGTCTTTGATCCATTTTGAGCTAATTTTGGTATATGGTGACAGCAGTCTAGTTTCATTCTTTTGTATGTGGGTTTCCAACTTCACCAGCACCAGAATATATCATTTATTTATTTATGCATTAAATTTGCATGTCACTATATTGATATATTATAAAGCATGTCAGATAATTTCAATTTTATTAATATTTAAATCTTATGGTAGAATTTTAATAATACATCAGTATTTTTATGAGAGTAATGTTATGTTCAGTATTTAAAATAAGGTTAAGTACTTTGTTACAATAACAACTTAAAGGTTTAGTTCTTAATTGTTTATTTCAGTAGTTGATTTTATTGACTGACATAATTAAAAAGTCATCTCACTGATATACATAGGTTTAGGAAGGAAAATGGCATCATTGAAGCACTCAGGGCACTTATTTTTTCAGTTCCATCCATTTTGCAAGGTCTTTGTTGACCTCAGGCTAGCAAATTTCCATCTTCCTTGTATCAATAAGATATTGTTCCAAATTAATGTAAAGGTATTGCCTTTTCTTTTAAATAAATTAGTGATATCTTTAATCTATATGTTTGGATATGTGTGTTTTGCAAGAATCTTTTAAAAGTGTGTATCCAAATTGTGAGGATTAGTTTAATTAAAAGTATATAATAAAATTTGATTAACTGTGTGTGTATATATATATATGTGTGTGTATATACTGTGTGTGTGTGTGTGTGTGTGTGTGTGTGTGTGTATGTGTATAGTAGTGTGCCACAATTAAATGAAAACGAAAGAATGAATGGCCCTTGCCAATTCCTTATTATTAAATGTTACTCTTTCTTTAGTGTACTTAGCATAGTATTATCTGTGACCTTCTGACAGGGGGTTCAGTGTCATTCTACTTTATTAAATATTAGACATCTTTCTCATTTTTAAATTAAATATGAATAGATAGTCTCATATTTTTCTCCAACAGTTTAATGGATGGTCTCGTAGTTTTGTGTACCACAGTTTTGGAGGACGGACTGCTGTATTGGGTATTATTATTTGGAAATTTTAGGGTTAACTAGTCTGAGAAAAGTATTGGCTAATGTAGTTCAAGAAATGTTCTGGACAGAGAAAAGATTAGAAGAGTAAAGAAATCAATAGCATCTCCAAATACGTAGCCTTAGGCAGGGATGCATCTAGATAATGATCAGTTACTATGGTAACGGGAGTGTGAGCCAGGCAAGCTAAATGGGCAGTAAGGCTGAATGATTCTTGAGGAAGTAAGCCTGGGAAATGAAGAGGTAACCCCCACAATATGCTTAACACATTTTAGGGCATTTTGGAGCCTATACAGGCTAGGTGATGAGTGGGCTGAGTAACTGCAACTACTAACATATTGCCTAGTTTTCCCTTAATTAATAGGTGACTCTTTTAATAGGGAAGACATATTTCTAAATTAGAAATGACTTCGATTGTAAAAGACAGGAACTGTATTCAAATGATTTTAAGTTAATTAAAAAAAAAAAAAAGGGCAGAGATATTTATTGATTCCCATAACCAAAGGCAAAGATGTTGTTTCTTTGGAATGACTTAGAACCAGATCGTACACCATCAGGACTCTGTCTGATTGTGTTGGCTTAACTTTCTCTGACAGAACATAGGTTTCTTGATTTAGCAGTGTACATAGCTGTGGCACATCTGGACTCATTCTTAGCTCTTTTTGGTCAAACAGAAACAGATCAGATCTATTATCTGTTGAAAACATACCTGAGGAGGATTTTGTTTGGCCTGTTTTGGATCATGTGCACACATCTTGGATAATCATTGTGGCCAAGGAAGTTAGGTACTATGATTGCCTGAGTGGCAGCCCAGATTGGGTCATGTATCCACGTCTGTGTTCAGGGGCATGAGATGTAATACCAGAAAATATAGGGATAGCAGAAACCTGACTCCTGGGAATCATTTTTGAGAGGCATTCAATATTCCAGTTTGTGTCTACTAATTTTTTCCATTCACAATTAGTCATAGCAGGTTTGAAGTATAAAATGTTGATTATATAATACTTAGAGTAAATCACATTCACACACTTCTGTTTTGATAGGAATAAGATAAATGGTTTATGAGAGTATTGCACACATGAACTAGGGGTCGGAGGAAAAAAAATCTAGAAGAGAAATTCATAAGGCAAATTGCACACTTTTTAACAGGTTTTTGTGTGTTTCTTAATCTAGAGTTTACTTAATTGGGGGGAAGGAATTAGGAGGTGTTTTTGTTGCATACAGTTTTGAATAGTACAGTGTTGCTTTGCACATTTATTTATTTTGTGACTTAATTTCATTGTAAAGAATTTTTTCTAGAGATTCATTAATTTGAGTTATGTTAACATATGATTTAAACTGTCAGTTAAATTTAAAATATTTTGAGAATACACTGTGTTGATAAATACATTAAAAGTTTTTAGAATATTATAGAGTTCTTTGGAAATAAATAAGTTAGTCTAGTTTTTACACGAACTGGCAAGAATTCAGCAAAAATTCAACCAAATTGTTTTGTATGAAGTCTCTTTTGCCTCCTCTTTGTAGCAGTTAGAACAAGATTATAGTTTCCAGATGAAATTCTGAATGTCACAGAGTGATGACATATATTTTCCTGGTTGGCTCAGCATGAGATGCAATTTTGCATGCCATGTCACGCTGACTTGCAGAATCCAAAAGCCATTATTTCCCAAGGGGCTTTCAGGAGTGATAGTATCGAATGTAGTTTGTATTTTGATGAAAAGTCTTAGGCATCATTGCAGTTTCTATGGTAAGTTGTTTAAAGCTTTATATATTGTCTAAAGTCCAGAAATTTAAAAATAGTATTACTTTGTAAAAGTCACTTTTTCTTAAAAGTTATTTAAGTTTATATTGTCTAATAAAGCTTCTAAAAATAATGATCAGTGTAAAAATAGGTCAAAAATTAGAAAGATATGGTAAAACAGTAGACTGGGGACCGAAAAACCTAGGTTTTAACTCTATTCCCATTTCAAGCTAACTTCAGACAGCTGCATTTTCTTCATTTATAAAATGGTAATAAGTGTACCCAACAATATCTCACAGATTTAAGTCTTCTTGTAAGACTTAAATAAAGTAAGATATGTGAAAATTCTATAAAATGATAAAACAGAATTCAGATAGAAAGTAAGGATCACATTTTTTATATGTTTGCATTTTAAAAGGAAAGGTATAGACTTCAAGCATGGTGAAGCTTATTTCATCTACTGCCTTCTGACCCTGCAGTGTAATTTTAGTTTTTGTTTTCTCCCATCTTAATTGTCTTAAAGTTGCCTTAAAACCTATTGTTTCCATTCATGCCTTTATAATAATATTTATTTTACCCTGATGATCTTTCTATTTCACATTTGTCTTAACTGACTTGTTTGTTATGCTGGTCTTATTTTTTCTTTTTGTTAAAAGGTGTCTCATATTCAATTGCCTAGACATCCCTGTTTAGGTATCTTACATACTTCTCAACCTAATGTGTCAAATCTCTGCAACTCTGTACCTCTCCCCTCTACCATTGACCATGTAGTTCAAGGCTGAAACTGAGGATTTATCTTGAGTTTCTCCTTTTCCTGTCCACTCTGCCTGTTACATCTTGAATCTTTTCCCTCAATCTGTTTGTATGCAACATCCCTAGTCAGCCAGTAACTTTTTATACAGAATAATGTAAGGATATCTTAACTAGTCTCACTGGTGTTGATTCCAAATTATCTCATCATCTGATCTCAGTTATCCTAATTCACTTTCCAGATGACAGAAAGTCATCTTATTAAAAATCTAAATTGGATCATTTTATTCCCTGTTTAAAAAGCTTTATTGACTTTTTCTTTTTATTGCACTCAAGATAAAATCCAAACTCCCTACCATGGCCTGCGTAGTTTGACCTAATCTAGTCTTCGTCAGGTTCTTCCATTACATCTTTTGTCATTTTTTCTTTACGCTCATCCTCTTTCATTTCTTCAAACACTCTATACTTTTTCTTGCCTGAGATGTTTTGCATATGTTGTTTATACTGTTTCCATTGCTCTTTTCATAGCTGTGCACTTTTCTTACTCCAAGTCTTAGTTTAAAGGTTACCCTTTCAGTATACAAACCTTCCCTATTCAGTCTTTTTAAAGTAGGTCTGTGTCACTCCTCCCAAATTCCTTACCTTAACACTATTCTGTCTTCCTGTCACTCATCATAGTTTCCATTCCTTTTGTCATCTAGAATTAATGTTAAGAACCATATCTGACTTGCTTACTTTTGTGTTCCCAGAATCTAACAGCTATTTCTGGCATTGAATAAGTATGTAGTAAATAATTGTTTAATGAATGAATAAAACTTTTCTCTCATTATTTTTATTTATTAGGGGTTTAATGGTCAAATTCCTTAACCTTTTTTTGCCCCCTGTCCTTTAATTGATTTAAATTGATGATCTATATCTTTTCATATCTGTTCCCCGGTTTCCCAGGGATATTTATCAAATATCTAGGAGAAGTCAGCAGTTTTGGGTACATTTCAAATTGTTGCATATAATCTTTCAGGGTAACTACATCAGAAGTTTGGTATTTTTTTACATGTTGAAATATGATAGTAGTTCAGGTACAACCAGGATATTGAGGTAAAATTTTATCTTTGGTCAGATAATAAATACAACCATGAGTTCTTACAGTATTCTTAACTCTGTGCTAAGTGCTTTGGGAAATTCAAAGTAGTATATGGCATGGCTTCTGTTCTGATGAACTTTAGGTTCTAGCTAGAGAGAAAAAAGTCATGTGCAATGCAGTAGGCTTTGTAGAACTGAGGAAAATTTAGGGGAAAGAACCATTACTATAGATTTTAGAAAATGGAAAAGTTTTCATTGGAGAGGTATAACTTGAGGTAGGTAAGAATTGCAGGAGTAAAAAGGAAGCACTTTACTTGGGTGAACAGCAGGGGAAAGGTGGTGAATCGGAGTGGAGATTCTTTAGTGGAAGTAGTGGAAAATAAAGTTGAATAGATTCAGAGAGGCAAGACCAGCTTACACAGGGCTTTGAACATCAGATAGGAAACTGGTTTTCATAGATGCTATTCATTCTTGAATCGTAGTCTATGGTTGAGAGTAGTCTGTAGGTTATATTTGGAGGAGAAAGAACCTTTGCAGAAATGTTGGTTACCCTCCTTTACAGTGATGAAGATTTCCAGCAGGTTGGTTGTCATAGATTTGGAGAAAGAAGCACATGTTTAAGTTATTTTTGCACTTGAAAATCGACTCTTTTTTTACCCTTTACGAGAGGTATTTTTAATTTTCTTTCTGGTGACACCAAAATTCATTAGGATTATGAATGATAGTTTCTTTTCCATAGCTAATCATATGTGGTTGAGAAAAGATTGAAAAGTTATTATAAGATAGTGCTTCTATAGTTATTACACTTCCTACATTATGATAAAAATTTTCTAAAATAGGTCTGTGCCACCTATCGATTTAGTAAGCTACCCATCTATTTACCTCATTCAAATGTAAACTACTCAAAGGCATAACCCGTCTTATATATCTTTGTTTCTCTAGGTCCTAGCATAAGTAAGTACTCAGTAAGGCTTATTAAATCGAACTAAGCAACTTTTCCATAGCCCATAAATCTTGGAAGAGGTCAGCATTTTCCTTTATCTCATTTTCGAGTGTTTTCCGGGCCACACCAATTGAATGAAATAATAGTAATATAATAAGATTCACAAATCAACATCTGTCTGCCTTTATTTCTGCTATGCTGAAATTCCCTAAGTGCTTGTGACATCTTCTACAGACTTGAGGAAATGGGGGATTGAAGCAAGGTGATGTGGACATGATATTCTTCAACCCAGTATTTTTGCCAGTATTATTGCCTTCCAGGAATAGGAAGGAGGGCAACCTGGTTGGAGCAGAGAGCAGTGAGAAGAGGGATAGAAGGGGGAGTCAAAAAGACAATTGAGAAGCCACGTCCTCTAAGGACTTAAAAGCCATTGTAGGAATTTTGACTAGTTGAAGTGAGTAAGATTGGATGCCACAGAAGGATTATAATTAGAGGAATAATATGGCTTTTCTTTTGGAGGATATCTGTCACTCTGGGTGCTATGTTGAAAGTAGACTAGGGAGAAAAGTGTAGAAACAGGCCAGTTGCCATGTGGCTATTGATATAGTGTGTACCTGTAATCATGGTGACTTGGACCAGGATAATATCCCTAGAGGACATAGGTCAAATTTGAGGTATATTTTGAGATAGAGCCAATAAAATTATGCCAGTTATCTAACAGTATGGTGTGAGACAGAGGGATCTTTTTTTTTTTTTTTTTTAATCTGGGCATTTGGAAAGGTGGATTTGCTATTTACTAAGACTTGAATATGAAAGGAAAGATATGGAGGCAGAGAGGGAAGACTCAAAAAGATTTGCTTTGACTATGTTAAGTTTGAAATTCCTATTAAATGGAGATGTTGAGTAGACAGATGGATAAATAGTCTGAAGTTTAGAAGGTAGATCCAGACTATCCCTTAGGAATTGTCACCATGTAGAGGATACTTAAACCATGACATTGAGTGAGATCATCTAAAAAAAGGGTGTTTGTAGAGAAATGCCCCAACAATGGAATCCTTGGACCTTTCAACATTTAAAGGTCTGGAAAATGAAAAACTAGCAAGAAAAGCAACACAGAGCTGCTAGTGAAGTAAGAGGGGAACATAGGGACAGTGGTGTCCAGAAGGGAGTGAAGAAAATGTTTTAAGAAAGTAGAGATGATCAACTGTTCGATTCCTCTGATGGGTCCTATTAGTCATTGTTGTTCAATGGCTTTTTAAAGCAACCACAAAATCTTAGTGATTTTACACAATAGAATTCATTTCTTGTTCGAGGGAAATCCATTGTTGTGTTCACAATTTGGTAGTTTTCCAAGCAATTCTCCAAGCATGGCGTTTTTCATTTATTCCCACTGTTGATCCTCTGGACGGTCTGCATGTATCCAGTAGATAAACAAAGAGAAAGATAAGTGAAGAAAGAATGCCAGCCAGCTCTTACTTGCCTCCAAAGCTTGGAAGCATCATTTCACTTTAGGTTATATTTTGTTGTTGAGACTCATTTACGTGGGCTTGTCCAGATGCAGGCTGGGTAATATAGGAGAACGAATGGACTGTTTAATGAGCATTATGGTCTCTGACACAGAGGATGACAGGGAGTCAGGAACTAAAATTTCCAAAGAATGAAGGGGCAAGGGTGCTGACCTCAGGATCAGATGAACTTTTCCAATAAGAAGGGGCAATGAATGTGTGATTGGATGAAATTCAAAGTGAGGCTATTTTTATTTGTTTTAGGGGAGAGGTACAAAAATAGACTAGAAATGACAATGAGGCCCAAGAAAGCCATTTACCCCACTTCTAGGCCTAATCCTATGAAGAGTATGGGAGAGAAAACAGTTACTCAAGAGGACTCCACTGAAATAAGTGTTCTCAGATTTGTTAGAATAAGAAGATGAAGACTAAGTTCAAAGAAAAGTTTTAGGATGATGTAGGAGATTTTTGCTGATGAAGTAGCATGAGTTCTGGAGGGCAGAATGGAAGAGATTTCAGTGTTGTTGTGGAGTGAGAGATGGGGTCAGTTGGGGATTGTATAGATTTCTTTGGTGATGAGGGTCTGGGTAATAAGGATTGTCCTTGGAATTTTGGGCTTCTCTTGGTGACTGATGTAAATGGAGACAAAAGGCATGAACGTATTAACCCTGTGGTTTGTAAGATGGAATTAGTAAGGCTGTGACTCTTGGGAGCTGGAGGAATGTAGTCTTTCGAAGATCACTCAGGTTGTATAGCATTATTCCAGTTTTGTAAGATATGTATGTGTACCCAGCACGATTCTTAGTTCTGTAATCAGGAGTGCAAAATGTAGCAGCAATAAAGAACTTAATTTTTAATCTTTGATCCTTATTTCTACTGGGTTAAGAAGTTAACACAAAGTCCATTTAGGCTCCCCTAGAGTTGTGTTTAATTTTCGGTGAGATAATATTGGGAAAAGAATTTGACTTGTGTGGGTTCTGTGACTTCATTTCTTAGGCAATGAGAGAAATATCTTTAGAAGTAGGAACCTACATTAATTAGTCTCTATTTTTCTCTTTCTCCCTGAGTATTTTAAACAAATTTGAAGGAATGAAACTTAAATAGTACATTCAATAAATACTTACATTATGTACTTAGTGTATTCTTAAAAATGACTGTAATTGTTTGTGCCAGATTAAATCACCAGACAAAAGAATAGTGAATTTTTTAGGCCTGGAGTTTTTCTTTGTAGTGCAGGACTCTTATACATTAGTCAAGAATCAGTACTTATTTTTCTCCACTTAAAAGAAAAAGGATCAAATGTAGGTCATATAAACACATTTCATGAATTTATTTAGGTTAAAGTTTAGATTATGTACTGGGGTCCTAATAGGTCAGTTTACAACTTCTGTATCAGCAATGAAATAAAATGAGAAGAATGTAGGGTGTTAGCAAAACAGCTTCTAATTAGTCTTCCGATTTTAGTTTCTCCCTCTTCCAATGAAACATCCTCTGTGTTGATATCAGAATTTTCTCTTCTAAAGCCCAAATTTTATTATACTTCCTACTTAGGTATTTCCACCATCATCTTAGTAGTTTAAGGATAAACTTTGTTTCTCAGTATGATATTTAAGGCCCTCACAACTAAGCTTTAACTTACCTTTCTAGACCTACGTCAAGTATACCAGTTTTATTTGATGTGCAGTATACTTCTGACACTAAACTTTGTGCCTCTGTTCCTTTGTTCATGTTCTTTCTGCCTACAATTTCTTCTTTTTTAAGAATTCCTTCTCAAACCAACTCTGTCGTTACCTCCTCTGTGAAGACTTTCTTGTTAATGCTTAATTGAGTTAGCCAGTCTTTCTGTGGAATATTTGAATAATATAGCATTCATCATACTGTACGATAATAATCGTATGTACAGTAAGTCCTCACTTAACGTCGTGATAGGTTCTTGAAAACTGGGACTTTAAGTGAAACAATGAGTGACAGAACCAATTTTAGCATAGGCTAATTGATGTAAATAAGAGTTAAGTTCTTTTGGCATATTTCTGGTCACAAAAACATCACCATACTTCTAAATGAGGACCCGAAACACTTACAGTATTAAATATTGAAATAAATGTGAACCATACATACACTTAAGATGAATAAAAACAAGTAAGAGAATTATTTCCCAAGCCATTTATTCCAGTTCAGGGTTTCAGGTGGCCTGATTTCATCCCAGTAGCTCAGGGCAAAAGGCAGGACTCACAGTGGATGGGGTGCCCTTTCATTGCAGGGTGCACTTACACACCCACACTCAGAGGGACAATTTAGACACACTAGTTCACCAAATGTGCACGTCTTTGAAATGATGGAGGAACCCAGAGGACCCGAAGAAAATCCATGCAGACATAGGGATAATGTGCAGACACCACACAGTGGTCCTGTCCAGGAATCAGTTCTTTTTCCTTATCAACATTATAGCGAAGCAATGTTGAAAAATTCGACATTATTTGAAGACCTTCTGTGTTTAATTAAGTTTATATTTCCCCTCTAGATTGTAAGCTCTTGGAGGACAGGGATTGTGTCACATTTCCAGCCCTTACTACAGTATCCTGGTATATAGTAAATAGACACTGAATAAAATTTTTGAGTTTATGAAAGGAGTAAGGTTCCTTTCCATCTTCCTTCCTCGTCCTCTCTTCCCCTTCCTCTTTTGCTTTCCAAAACGTATGAGACCATTCAAATTCTTGTAGCAATTTGATTAACCAAGGTTTTCTTATTCATTTCTTATTCATTGTTTCACAGTCTCCTGGTTAGCTTATCTTTAGTTTCTCTATGAACTCTTGTAACTATAAAGACCGAAGTTGGGTAAGGACTTACCTGCAGAAGGAGAAGCAGTGCGAAGGTGCCTTTGAAGGGCAAACATAAAATATCGACAGCAATTTCATGCTACTACATGAAAGTCAGTTACATTATTTTAGACTCACTTGATCTTTTTGTTAAACCCTAGTCCTGAGTATAAAATATGTGGGAAACAATACCAGCATGGGGAAGAGTTACAGCTGTAAGCAAAAAGACTGCCTCTTTCAACTTAAAAATTCTTGATGCTCCTCCAAGATCTTATGATATTATCTGAAAGTTGCCATAGCTCATATTCTACTTTGTGCTGTTCTTTCTCGTGGCAATAGTGTTGGTTGTGGGTGTACACACACTTAAGTTAATGGAAGTTCAAACTTTTGTTGTTGTTATTTGTTTTATTTTGGAAATTAGGTTGGGTGAAAGAATGTTAATCGTCTCAATGGATCATTGTGGTATAACTTGAAGGTTAGAGTCTAGAGACATTATTATCTTTGCTTTAAGACTTACAATAAGATGGTGTTACTCAGTGATCTTTCTCTCTCTCTCCTTCCTTCCTCACTTCTCCCCTTTCTTCTCCTCCTCTTTTTGTATTTCTCAATTTTTTTTTAATAGACAATAGAATCTCTGCCTAAACTCTGTTTTTCCAGTGAGATTTGGGCAGCCTTTAATGCTTATCTTCTGAAACTTGTATGAGAAAACTAGAACTTAAATAGTTGAAGTGATTCTAAGATCACGTATCTTAAATTGATAGAATAAAAAATGGTATCTAGGTTTCCTTATTGCAAGTCATGCTATGAGGAAACTTTTATGTAAATATATTTATTCCACTGGTGTCTGAACTTCCACCACTAAAGAGCTTTTTGTTTCATTTTTAAAAAATTTTAAAGCCACATATATATATATACATATATACACATAGTGTGTATATGTATATGTGTATGTGTGTGTGCGCGCACACGTGCGCACACGCTTAATGAGAGTGAGACTGTGTCTTTTTAGTTCACCATGGCATTCCTAGTTCCTAACATAGACTCTCAAACATAGTAGATATTCCTTAAGTAGTTTCGAATGATTTTTCTTACATGTTCAAATTATGGAATATTTTAATTTTTTTTTCTTCCCTCCTTCCCTCCATTATTTTTTGGTGAGCTGCTTTATTCGATTTTTCACCTATTAATATATATTAATTCTGTAATAAAAATATTTCCAAAAATATACCATACATCAGCAAGAGAACATGTTAAGCCTATGCACAACTAACACTTTATCCAAGTCTTTTATGATGTCTTTGTGAACAGGATAAGGAAATGTCATACTGCATATTACTATTGAGTCAGGTCTGGTTTCTCTTCTGAGGGATTTACCCTCTTCTTCCTTCAAATCCCTGCCCGGAAACCCAGAAAATATGCCCTTCTGGGTAGCCCGGTGGTCACTCAGCCTCTTGCTTTCCGAACTTGTGATAGAACAACTCTGTAGCCCTGCTGCAAGTCCTACTGAAGCCTTTCTCTCTTTCCCAGGTTGGCAGCTCTCCCCTCTTTATCTCTTAGGAAGCCACAATTTTTCATTTGGGCTCTCTTTGGTAGTAATCTCTCAGCTAATGACTGCTTAAAGCATGCTGCCGCTCCAGGATGATCCACAGCCTGAGTTTGTAAGGTTTATTCTCAGGAGGTTTTTTATTTTTATAAGTCTGTCTGTCTTTTTTCCTTCCTTCCTTCCTTCCTTCCTTCCTTCCTTCCTTCTTCCTTCCTTCCTTCCTTCCTTCCTTCCTTCCACTCCTCCCTCCCTCCCTCCCTCCCCTCCTCCCTCCTCCCTCCTCCCCCTCCCTCCCTCCCTTCCTCCCTTCCTCCCTTCCTCTTAAAGTAATTCAACTCTGTTTAAGACAGCTGTCCCCTGGCACAATATTGTCTTGGCTATAAGTACGTGGCTGAATAGTTTTATTCCTCATAAATGCAAAGAAAAAAATTAAGATTGGCACACTTTCTTCTAGGTGATTATTTAAAATTTCAAATAAAAATGAAATTATAAATGTGTATGTTACACAAAGTTACATTTTTGACAAAAATGTCAAATAATACACCATTTGGGGAAGATTTCAAGAAGGTACAGATGATTTTTTTCTCTTTTTAAAAAGTCTATCATTTGATTCAGCCAGTATTTACTGAAGAAGGCACTATACTATTTCAAGGCGCTACATGATATAAATAAATGAAGGAAACATGGATTGTTATTTCAGCAAAATGAAAACTGTCTTAGTATAAGCACTATATTGAATAAAGTGCATAAATATAAAAATTGATGGTTAGGTATCTTATGGTTAAAGGAGAAATTGCTATAGGAACTTTTGTTGTTGTTGTTACTCTTAATAGAAATCATCCTCCCTTATTGACCAGGTACTAAACTTGAGCTACTTTTATGATACCTCCTAAGTCTTTTACACAGCAGATGAAACAAAAAGAGTTTTAATTCACTAACTATGAAAAATGAATTTTATTGCTGTAGCAGAACAAATGTTTTTGACTGTTATCATGAAGTAACCTTGTTATTTTGAGAATCTTGAACTTCAAGAACATAAGCCATTTGATATCAAATGTCAGTATTTGGTGCCATTGGTTTATGGATACTATAGTATACTTAGTGTTACCATTTAACCATTGACATTATTACTCAAACCCTCAAAATAAGAATAGAGTTTTCTGATCTGCTGACTTTGAGTAATTGTTACCAGGTTCCAGTTCAACCCTAAGAAAGGAAGGGAATGTGCTGATATAAATCATTGGTTGAATGTGCTGATATAAATCATTGGTTGATATATAGGGGCCAAACTAGTCATTTAATTTTGTGGTTTGCATTTTCTAGCTTTATTCTTCCTCGGCCATTTTATCTAATTGGTGTTAATAAGTATGTCTATAAAGATTATTTCTCATTGGAAGAGAAAGATTAGCAGGGGGCAGAACCAAAGATGTACCTTCAAAGTCCAACCATTACTCACTGTGATTTATTGCTATACCCTACAACTGTGCTTTGCCGCTACTTTTGTAGACACAAATATTCAAATGTTTAATATTATACCATGAAAAATCAAATATGTTATACAGAATTATGTCAGAATTCTGTGATTATAGAGGAAGGACCAAATCTAATTTGGGGAAATCAGAGGGAATGGCATGTAAGGTACAACTAAAACAATTGGTTGATTGTGATAGAAAAGGAAGGCAGTGTTTCAGAACTGATAAAGTTCTTTCTTATACATTATACCAGTTATTTTTCATCATCATTATTCATTATATTTACAATACTTTTATGAGCTGTTTTTATATACATTGATTTAAACAGCATTCTTGACATTAGATATAGGTATTATTAACTTCTGACACTTAGATTAATTGCTTTCTCCAATTATTGCAGTGGCACAGGTGAAACTCTAACTCAAATTGACTCCAAGTGGAGGACTTTGTCCAAGGCACAGAAATAAAGGATCAGTATTATACCAAGTTGGATGATACATGCCTAAGAAATAATTGTTGATATTATTTTAATCATTAAAGTATTAGTCTAAAAATTACCTTATTGTTGAAAACAAGAAGTGTAATAAATGGATATCAGTGTATCATATTAATGTAGATTTTATTTAGCTCCCATGGGAATGAACAAATCTTATGCTTTCTGAACTATTTGTGGTACCATGATCCTTGGTAAAAATATGATACATTTATTACATTTGGTAGAACTAGAAGTAATTAAACAAGATTTGAGTAACAGAAGAGGGACTATAACATAGTAGTTAAAAGAATAGTAGTTAAAAATAAAAACTAGATTCTCAGCCCTGTTTTACCAATTACCAGCCAGGTGACTGAGAGTGTTACTTAACTTGTCTATGATCAAGTTTCCCTATCTGAAAATGATAGTCTAAAAAATCATGCATTCCTCATGGGGTTGTGATGAGGTTAAAACTGGCTAATATTTATGAAGCACTTATAGCAGTACTTGGCTTGTAGTAGGTGATACAGAGGTTTTGGTTAAATAAGGATCAAGATTGGCATGGTTTTATAAAGTGTAAATATATTACCTATAAAATATATATAACTACAGAAAAAATTGTCCTTTTTTAAAAACAAACTCATCTTCCTGTTATCTTTTAGAAAATATGATGGGTTGAAAATGAGTATATCCAAAATAGTGTGCTTTTATATCTCTAATAGCCAGATAACGCTCTTTAATGAGAATTTTTAATTGATTATGTTTGTCATAGCTTTTTGAACAGCACTAAGCTACATAAAGATTTCAGGGCCTCCTTTAATTATTTTTTATTTGATCATCATATTAAAGAAGATAGCATTTGCAATAAACATGTGACTGTTTTGCTTAGTAGTAACTTGAAATTACATCACTTTATACTCATGTAATGGTGTCTTAACTGCTTGATAATGTTAGCATTTATTAGATGGATTTATTTTTAAGTTATAATAATAGTGTTTACATAACACTGATATTCTAGATCAGATTTTGAAAATTTGACCATTAACAACTACTGTGGAAACATTTTATATTCATTGTTTCAAATAGTTTAAAATTTGGTCTCCATTTTTAATATTTACTTTTTATAGTATGTTTTAGAGCAGTTTTAGATTCATAGTAAAACTGAGGGGAAGGTGCAGAGATTTCCCATATGTCTCCTGCCCCTGCATATGCATAGCCCTCCCATCATGAACATTCTCCACCAAAATGGCACATTGTTATAATTGACGAACTTATGTTGACACAGCATAATCAGTCAAAGTTCATAGTTTACGTTAGGGTTCACTGGTAGTATACATTCACTGTGTTTGTACAGATTTATAATGACCGGTATCTACTATTACAGTATCTCACAGAGTAGTTTCACTGACCTAAAAATCCTCTGTGTGCCCTAACTCCTGGCAGTCACTGGTCTTTTTATTGTCTCCATAGTTTTGCCTTTTCCAGAATGTCATATAGTTGGAATTATACAGTATGTGGCCTTTTCAGACTGACTGCTTTCACTTAGTAATATGCATTTAAATTTCCTCCATGTGTTTTCATAGCTCATTTCTTTTAAGTGATGAAATAATATTCCATTTTCTGGATGTACCACAGTTTATATTGATTCACTTACTGAGAAACATCTTGGTTGCTTCCACGTTTTGGCAGTTATGAATACAGATGCTGTAAACATCCATGTGCAGGTTTTTGTGTGGTTGGTCTACATTTAAGTCAGTTATTTCAGTAGGCAGAGTTCTACAGTAAGTTTAGGAAACCTTTTCCTCTCATAACTACTAATGTACAAAAGAAAAGCAATGAAGTTCAAGTGACTATAAAAGAAATGTGTTTTATTAAAAAATCATAGTAGGTAATTCATTATTATAAAACATTATGAAATGTAAAGAGTATAAAGTGTTAATGACCCCCTCACCCTTACCCCTCATAAATTCCATTTTACCCTTCTCAGAGTGTAACCTCCATCATAGGTTTACTTTTTACTCCTCTATAACTTTCTCTGTGTATGGGGTAGACAAATACATGCTCAAGCTCACACACAATTTTAAAAACTTACTTGGATTATGCTACACATATAGATTTTTTCACTTTACAAGGTATTAAAAATGTGCTTTCTATCAAACCTTTGTCTCTCATTTTTAAATGATAATCTTCATTGCAGATGAAGTTAATTTAACCATTTCTTTTTTGATGGACAGATAAGTTCCTTAACATTTTCTATCCCCACTTTTTTTTTTTTTTTTTTTTTTGGCTATGGCAAATAATACCGCTGATACTGAACATCCTTTATAAATTCTCTGTATGCATACACTCTCACATGTTTTAGTATTTCTGTAGCATAGATTCTTAGAAATGAGACTTTTTTTTTTTGCAGAAAAATATGCGTGTTGAAATTCTGATAGATACATATTGGCCCTCTTATAATTCTACTCTGTAGGTCATACTTATTTATATTTGTGCTATATGAAACATACTCACAAGAGGTTTCAACAATGACTAATTTTGTAAACATACAGATTAACTATTTAAAATGTTTGCCAACATGATTGTTGTCTTAATTTTTATTTCTTTGTTAGTAAGGTTGAGCATATCTGTATCTTAATAAGCTTATCGGCCAAATTCCATTTTTCTGTGAATTATCTGTTCATGTTCTTTTCCCTTTTTTTATAGTTGTTTATCCATTTGCCACTTTGATATCTACACTTATGCGTCTAATGGAAATCTCAACTTGACAGGTCTAAAATTTGTTTCTTTTTTTCTCACTTCTCCTCCGACAGCTCCATTCTTCCAGTTGCTCAGACCTAAAACCTTGGAGTCGACTTGCTTTGTTTTTCTCTCTTACCATGCATCTTATCCATCAGTAAATCCTCTTGGCTATATCATTGAAATGGATACAGAATTTCACCACTTCTTACTACCACCATTGCTGCCACCATTTCTCACAAGTTGATACTTGGTCCATGTAGTCAGTTTTCTACGTAGTAGCCAGAGAAAAATCTTTCAAAAATATGTTTCCTACTTTTCTCATCTACTCTGCTCTAGCTACCCTTGCTGCTTCTATACTATTTCTTGAAAATCCTAATCATGTACCTATCTCTGGACTTTTGCATTGTTCTTCTGTCTTCCTAGTGTGTTCTGCTCCCAGATATCTCCATGGATCTCTTCTAAACTTTTTTTTTAAACAAACATTTTTTGAATTTCAAATATGCTAGACTGTGGGATTATCAGTATGAGAAAAAAGGTATGTGTTCCATGCCCTAAACTATTGTAAATGTAATATAAATGCAAATATATGAACCAAGTTGGGTGGAGAGGGAAAGTATGAATAAATATGGCAGCTGTCATTCTCATACTGGTGATATAGTATCACTTACTTTGAAAAACATCCTAGGATCATCAACTTAGTAAAAGTCTTGAAAAGTAATCTCTGATTGGTTTATGCTACTTAAAATATTACATATAAATTATATGTTTGCATTGCATTAACAAAACATATAAATATATGTGAATCTTCTAGATATGTTACGAATTATTAAATTATTTAATTTCTGAAGATTTACATTATAAAATTGTCAATTCTCTTATTTTAGATGAACAAAATTTTAATAACAAAACTATAGTGAATGGAATATCACATTTTTCTTAATATATAAATCTGCCTTTTATGTAATCACATACTTCTTTTGATTACCATCAAAGTCAGTTTTTAGAATTGAGAGAGTCTATATCTGTTGTTACAGGAGAATCCACATATGAGAAGTTCCATTTCTTACCAATTTTGGATGAATCATGTACTTTGTAGTTGAATTTTCCCTTTTCAAATAAAGTTTTTATTGATGAATTACTTTTATAGTGAGTAATAGACAGATGGTTCTTTACAACTTAATTTTCACAAAGTGAATACATCCAGGTATTCAATAAACAGAACATTACCATTGCTTCACAAACCCACTTTCCAATCACCAATCACTGACAAGAGTAACCAACACCCTCCTAACCCTGATCACTTGCTGTTTGCTTATTTTTGAATAGTTGCAAATGATTCAGTAATTTTATGATAAAACGATCTAATATAATATTTTATAATCTCAAATAGTTTTAATTTTAAACAAGGAAGAAATAATCTTAAATATTTTCTATATAGTTTTGTGAAACTGTAAGGTACATTTCTGTTAAATAACTAGCTATTCTTATACTAGAATCTAGACCGTTGTCAGTTCCTGTGAAAGCCATGCTGAATATATCCGAAGGCTGTAGAAGTGCTGAAGAAAGAATGAAAGAATTTATTGGAGCGGTATGGAATGCAGTAAAGAGACTCACACTGCAGGTAAATGAAAAATCATGATTTTAACTTCAGTGATCCTTTTTTAGCACCTTTAGTATTGGTAAAAATTTTCTCATTGTAACACTTATGCATATACCATCTTATTTCCATAATTTGGATGAAAACTATTGGTGTAATTTGCATATTATTAACAAAATTATATGAAAACATATTACATGTTCTTTCTTATAAAGTTATAAAAATAAATTTTGAGATTTTCCTTGAATTTAAAAAATTAATTCATTCTACTTTTTGTTTCTCTTTAAGCATTATTTAAAATATTTCAAATGCTCGATATGTAAATCACATTTAGCTGTTACATTTGTGGTAATTTGTTATGTAGTATTAGAAAAGTAACACGGACAGATACAGACATGTTATGCATAACTATAATATATTCTGATTACTATAATGAAAACCCATCAAAACACTTTTTAAAAATATATCTAAAAACAACTCCAGTTGCCTAATATCAATCAGTGAATGTGGTTATTTGAAATACTCTCTAATACAAGAGCCAATAACCTGGATATTGGCAATCGTTTACAGATTCTCATTTCTGAGCATGTTGCTTGTAAGAAAAATTAAGAGAAGAGTGGGAGGGAGAAAGTGTGTCTTGCTACTCTTTTGTTTCTCTTTTTAACTCATATCTTGCAGGAAATATGACTTTTTTGCATGCATCAGCTGTCTCACCAATCTTAACTCGCATAATTTTACAGTTAATATTATCCTAATAACTCCTTCTGTTGACTCCCCTGTTTTCCTTCCCTAGAGTTTCCTTCAGTGTACTGGTGGCATCAGATGGAACAAATGAGACATGAATGCAAGAAACATTTAGTGATCTTATGTTGTCTGGATTGTAGAAGCAGAATATATACAGTACTGAACATATTGCTGAACACTTAAAATCAGTGTTAGCCTCTTTAAATAAAACACTATCTCCTTATAATTTCTTTCATTATGTAGCACTCAGTCCTTGTATAAAACTTATCCATGCCCTCCATCATTGTAGAGCTTAACTAGACCATACGTGGTTTTGTTCCTGAAAACTATACATGTAGTTTTTATTTTGATAAAATCTTTAATCTCAAAGCAGACCTTTTATTGATGGGAATTAGAATGGTAACAATTTTATCTCAGTTATACTCTCTTTCTCAAATTAGTCAAACTCAACCTATTCTTAGCTTACTCTGGTCTATGGTCACCAGAAAATCACCTAAGAAGTCTTTTTTATTTCTTGTGTTTCTGCATAATGCCTTACTGACCTTTATGTGTTCATCTAATTTCACTGATTTAACACATTCTGTTTGTACTATTTAAATCACCAGTAATATAAGTGGGTTTTTTTTTTTTTCTGATGAACACTACCCATCTTGTTACATATTAGTTTAGCGATCTTCTAGAAGGGTTAATCTGTGATGTATTTAGTATTCGATAAAGGTAAATACTAAAGTAATTAGTAGTAAAAAAAGAGTAACTACGTAGAGCACATATTCTAACTATGATTATGTAAATAATAATGAACTTATCTGATTATAGTTCAATCTGAAGTTCTAAATTATGATTTATTACAAATAATATGTCATGGAAAAAAGGGAAAATCTAAATATTATCAGATCTTTCTCCAGTAATTTACTTTATATACCATGCTTTTTAGCACTTTATTTTAAGCCAGCTGTTTTTAGGAGTTGTATTCTGGTTTTACTGATTTGTGACTAAGAATTATGGTAGGAAAAATACTTTTCTTTTCTGAAACTTAGTGTATAATATACCTTTACAGACAACAGCTTGTGTTTTGATGTCTAACGTACTACACAAAATTTGCCTTCTTTTGACTCTGTTGTGTATAGCTTTCTCTTCTAAGTATTTATCTGTTCTACTATTGTGAGACTACAGCAGATCTCTTAGAGTGTGTCTTTTTAAATTTATTTGCCTTGTACTCTCCTCACAGAGGAGATGGTGAAGAAGATGGAATTTAATTTCAGGGATTGCTCCAAGGTCCTACTGCTTCTTAGTATATCTTCCTTGGCTTTCTGAAATTTCATATATCCTTTTTGATAAATATTGTATTTTTTAAAAACTTTTAAAACTAAGTATTTACTTAATAATCATAAGCATTTTAACTTTTTAATGCCCTAGGATAAACTTAATTTTTTAAATAGCTAATTACCTAGGAATACCATATGGAATGCTCTCTTTCCTTCATTTATTACTTTTTTATTCATTCTCACATTCAGCACTTAATTTTTGTTATGTGTCAAGCTAGATGCTGAGGAGACAAAAGAAACAGTAATTCTCTAGATCTAACAGGAAAAAGGCAAAGAGCCATTCTTTGAAGCATCTATGGGAGTCTGTCTTGGAGGGATCCCATAGAAAATTCTTAGAGTCCCAAAGAGAAATGGTAAAGTCATTTACTGAAAGGATGCCTAAGACATGCACTACCTGGCTCATGATGAATTTACATACTGTCTCAGATGAATATTTACTCATTTGTAGAAGAACTAGATTGAGGTCCCCAACCTCCAGCCATGAATTGGTACCAGTCCATGGCCTGTTAGAAACAGGGCTCCACAGTAGGAGGTGAGTGGTGGGCAAGCAAGTAAAGCTTCATCTGTATTTGCAGCTGCTCCCCAGCACTAGCATCACCGCCTCAGCTCCACCTCAGATCATCAAGCCATTAGATTCTCATAGTAGAACCGGTTCCTGGTGCCTGAAAGGTTGGAAACCACTGAACTAGATGATACTATTGCATTATCTAGAATATAATAGCTCTCAAGAATATTTAACTGTTTGAAGTTTACTTTAGTTCTAAAAGTTATTTTATAATGATATAAGTAGTTGTATTAAATAAGTTCATTCCCTTTTATCCATTCCACTAAAAATTGACTAATTTAGCATAACTACTCTTTATTGATATCATTTTGAGTAGTTGTATAATTAACAGGGGGTGAGAAAGATGGTATTAAGTTACAAGATTATTTGACAGCTCTAGGAATATCTTCCAATTTAAGATTCTGAATGATATAAGAAATCTTTATAATATTTGTAAACTCACAAGTAGGCACATGAATATTCAACAAGTTAAGATACACTGGAGAACATCGCCTGCCCAGGATGAAATAACAGGGGCCAGATTTATCTTGCTGCCTGAAACAACCAAAAAATTGACAAAGCATGTTGAAGAATGATTTCTAAAGACTAGACAGTAGGCCACTTGGTTAGTGATTCCTGAGAGACTTAAGGTAAAATCAGCAGAATGTAGTGATTAATAAATTTAGGGAATGAGAGAAAGCAGGCTGTCTAAATGGTGTTCCAGGTTCTGGTTTTACTGTGTGAGTGGATAATGAAGCCGTTAATGATGGAAGAAGTACCTTTTCAGGGTTAAGGGAAAATAGGTAGTTTGAATTTACACATGTATTCAAAATTGCCTGTAAAATATCCAGCTATCTATTAGGTAGTAGGATATTCATATCTAGAGGTTAAGGAGGAGATTCACAGTAGAGAGATAATTTTGGGAATCATCTACAGATGGTTAAAACCAGAATGGATCATTTAAAAAAGTAAAGTTTAAATAGCAGTGAGACAAGGGAATACCAGTTTAGTAGTCAGTAGAAAAGAAAGTATCCTTGAAGGAAACTAAGGGAGTAATCAGAATTGTGGTAGGAAAGGCTAGAGAGTTAATGGAAGCCAAGGGTGTGTGGAATTTCTAGGAGCCAGTGGTCAGCAGTTTCAAATTCTGTATGTTAACTATGGCCTTACTTTGCTTATCTGCAGTACGAAATGGTAAGATTAAGTAATTTTTGGTTATTTCTAATTCTAACACATTTGTGGGGTTCTTTTGTTTTTTTTTTTGCTAGTTTTATAATAATGCAGTGCCTTCATTATAGCTGAAAATGAAGTTAATCTTACACATCGTTATAGATTAGTTATGAGTAGGGATACTGATATTTCTCATTTTTTCCTTTTTAATTGCACTAAAATACACATAACATAAAATTTACCATCTTAACCATTTTAAGTGGAGAGTTTAGTCTGATGTTCCTCATTTGACTAAGCTTATTGAGTATAAGTTAATGTATAATTACAGAAGTACTAAACAATACATCTTTGTATAGGTTATCTTGCATATGATCTAGGTACCTTGCTTGCCTCACCACTAGTCCCAGCCTTGTATTATACATACTATGTATTTAGATATTTCCAGATATTAATGTAGTCTGAAAAAGTTTGAAGATAAAACTTGATTCTGATTAAATGATTAAAATCTGGACACTAAAATTCTTAGTTTTTTAAAAAGTAATATCTGTTTTCCAAGATGTTTTATGAACCAAAATATAAAACAAAACTCTGAAGTTGTCATCAGATAAAACAGAACATCATAACTTAAAGCCATCAAAGGATTATTCTTTTAGTAGAAGCTTGAGCAAGTAAATGTGTTTTGAATCAGAGTTTCTGGAAAGTTGATTTTGGAGCCAAAGTTGATATTTGCTAAGCCCTTGTTCTTTTTTATTTATGATAGAAAGACTTAAATTACATAAAGACATAAACAATATTTGTTTTTCAGTGGGAAGAGGAACTTTCACACTTAATTGTAGTGTTTTTTTTTTTTTTATAGTACTACATGTAGTCTTGAACAATTTTTTTAAAATATGAATTTGGTTTGGGGGCCTTACAAAAGGTTAGCTTAAATTCAGTTGTTGTTTGCAATTTTTCTCTATCTGCTAATCAGCAAAGATCCTATCAAGAGCTACATTTTTATTCCAGAAGCTTATAATTGGCAGTGACCTGCAGTGGACAAAATAAAACACTCTGGCCTGGAATTCATAAATAAAGGAGAACACTGCCCTGGTGTGTTTTTGTCTTTTACATCGGAGATTATGTTGCTGTTCTGTGGCATTTCCTGGGTGTCTTTTTTGTATTTTCTGAGTCTTCTGAGTATACAGTATTGTGTAATCAACTCTTTATTTCTCATACCAAGCATCCTTGTTTCTTTCTTTTGCTAATAATGCTTTGTTTTTTCCTTTAGGGAACTATTGCCCATATCCTCCTGTGTGATTTTGGTGAGATTATCAGAGTGTCTTGGGTACCATAAGCCAGTTGAGCTAAGACGATTGAATTCTCTCTCTCAGGAAGTTACATATAGAATATGACCACTGATGCTGTAATCATATTGTGCAATCCACTGGATGGCCTTATGTCCATTGAATTTCCTGGCTTATCTCCAGGATTAAGCAAGAGTAGACACTTCAGACTAGATGGATCAACTGTTACTCACCTTAATTGTGAAAGTAATTTTTTACATGTAATACTTAAAATTTTGCATAAAGGACTCTGTCTTTATACACATTGAGAAAGTGACAACAATTGCATAGTAGTTTGTTAGAAGTCTGGAATACAAATCTAGGAATCTTTTTATATCTTCCCCTGACAAGAATTTATGAAAAAAGTGTGGAGATTTATGACACTCACTCTGAAAAGTGAACCTCAAGGTTCACTTTTGAGTTTTTAACTTAATGCCCTCAATAAGTATATTTAGATTTCTACTACATATAAAATACCTGAAGTATTTTCATAGTGTATTGAGAATATATAAAATAGGGAAACTATGATTTAGGCAATAGTTTGTGTAAACTATGATTTAGGCAATAGTTTGTGTAAACTATGATTTAGGCAATAGTTTGTGTATTTTGGTGGTGTCTATATACATAGTTCAACTGTAAATAATAATAGCATTTTAAATTAAAAGGACTGTAAATATTATTTATAAATTTGTGAGGGCTAATATATGGATCTGGCATATAGTAGATACTCGGTATATGTTTATTGACTATTTAGCAAACACTTAGGTGGCAATTATATGTTACATCTTTATATCAATATTGATTTCCCTCCATTTACAGATCAAACTGAAGTGATGGACAAATTAAATAACTTGTCAAAGGTTCCACAGCAGGAATTGTACCCATTTGGCTGACAAGTCAGTTTTTTAAGTTACCTAACTACCAGGTTGTTCTGTGAAATGAAATAACGAGCATGCATTAAACAATTATTTTAGTTAACATCTATATCTGATGCTAATAAAACTAATTGTTCATTTATTTAATAATTTTTTTAGTATCTGGTACATGCTAGGCACTGTACTATGTACTGAGATAATAGAGTGAACAAAATAGGCAGTGTCTGACATAGAGCTTGTGCTCTAGTGAAAATTCTATTGATAGTTTAAAACTCTATTGTTTTAAGTTTTTTAAGCACTGAGATTATGTCTTTTGTCTCTGTGTTCCTGACTTCCTGTTCAGTTCATTGTAAATGTTAAAGAATTCATGAATTAAAAAAAAAAGTGAATGAAATTATACCCTGAAATGTTTCATTTTTTAAAACATTTAAAGCTGTTTCCTGAAACATTTATTTCATTCTGTAGAAATTTTGCAAAACATAATTATTGCTGGAGTCTAAAGTTTTAAAGCAAGAGAAACATTTGAGAAGAAGAAATAGGACTGTTATTTAAAAAGGCAGAAAAAATTTTAGAGCATTTATATTTAAAGTGTTCTATATGATAGACAGCAGGCTAAACAAAATGTTCAGATTAATGATAAATGAAACCTGTCTTAGTCTCTTCTTTTTCACAGAGTGTATCACAGTTATAGAGCAAACAATTTAGAAAAATCTAAGTTTACCAAATCTTACACATGGGGGGTACACAATGGCATCTTTTCAAATGGCACATAAACCTGGAACTTCAGAAAAAATATCCATGATGATAATTTTATTTATTAAAATAAGAATACCAAATAATTTCTACTTTATTGATTTATCTTCAGTATGTAATACTTAGATACGTAGCCCTTGACCTAAGAGGAATCAAAATAGGGGTGGTTCTGCTTCAAGAATTTGTAATAATCCCTTCACTTTAACACATGAATATTGGCAAAAGAACACGTTGCTACCAAAACTGAAATAAGATCCTTGAAACAGAAAGGATGTTGCCATGGAAAAATGAAGTAACACTCAGTGCAGCTGTGATGCATTAATGAATAGGATATTTTTTTTAAAAGATCATTTGTGTTTGGTGTGGCTCAGAGGGTCCCAACCAGATGGTTTCCATGAACATGATCTGACCCCCAGTTTGAGGACTTCTTACTGGCAGATTACTTCATTTTCTTTCCCTTGGATTGTCAGATCCTTACATTAATGCAAAATTTACTGCTGCAGTTTTCTGTTCACTTGCATAAATCATTCAACATTTTACATTGAAACCACAATTTTAGACATATAGTTTAACAGTTATTTTAAAAGTGTAAAAAGATTTATGTGATAGCTTTAGTATATATAATATATGTAACATTATAAATTTGAGCAATTTGGATTATGTATATGTTTTGGTTCTTATCATTAAAGAAATCCCCACAACATATATTATATTTAGAAAGTTTATTTTTTTAGAGTTGTTATGTATCTCATGCTAATATACTATTGATTCTGTATGCATTGCTCAGGTTGTTAAATGTAATGAAATAATTTGTTTCTGAATTAGTGGAATTTTAGAATATTTTGTGATTTTTGAAATTTTGGCACAATTTCAATTCGTTTCTCACTCAGCCTTATATGTATATATTTGTATATGGCGACATGTTAAGCCAATTATGTCACATTACTGAAAGCTATTTTTCAACATAGCATCAGTACCTACATGAAGTATTAAATACTTATAAGGTCAAATCAGTATTTATATGGGATAATATGCTCTCAGTGTGCCATTTTAACTTGTGTTATTGAACACTGACAATGACTTATGTTAATATTTAAAAACTTAATACATCTGAGACAATATATACTTCTGTTTCAGAATAAAAAAGTATGTCGTAATCTTAAATCAATTAACTACTTAACATATACACACTTAAATTGTCTAAGCTGCAAGATAAAATTCTAAAACTAAAAAACGAGCTCATAATCTATGAACCAATGTATTTGTTTTTGCAAAATTTTACTTATATTTTTCTTCACTGAATTCATAAGTTTGTCCATGCACAGAAATGTTGAAGCAAAGATGAGAAAGTTTGCTTATTTATAAGGCTGGCAAATTATTTATTGTATTAAGGAATTCCAGCTGTTACATATCATTATGCTCTCACTAAGGAATATGTAAGCCCCCAGAGAAGTAATATTACTATATTGTTAGTTATCTTTTATTTAGTACATTTGCTAATATAATTGACTACAATATCCAAGTATTAAGCAAACAAAGTTTATTTTTATTGCACTTTCAGATAATACCTTTGTATGCCAAATATTTTGTAGAAAATTAACAGGTTATATTTTTTATTTTCTTAAAAATAATTCAAGTGTGCTAGTCTGTTTGGGCAGTTTACTAACCTGGTACAGGATATTACTTTGTAAGAACCAACTAAAACTAATAGACCAACCTACGTTGCTTTTGAATTAAGAACTTACAATGAATTCAGGTTAATCTTGTTTTACCTACCTAAGGCCCTAGCAACCCAAGTGACTACACTGGTGATAGGGAAGTATAAAAATTTCACATGAAATCACAGTAAAAGCAAGGAATAGCGCTCTTAAAGTCTTCTGAATTTTCTTTATTACCATGTATGTGTTTATATATAACAAATATGATATATATACTTGAGTCTTGGTATACATGTGTATAAAAAGAGAAAGTATATGATATAAATGTGTTCTATTTTAATGTTTGCCTTGAGATATCATCTGAACATTTTAAACATTTTTTTCTTATATTTTAGTCTATAAAGTAAAAAAGGATGAGCCAAATTCATATAGAATTAGAAGTTTGTGTGTTTTTTAAAGTAAGAGCAATAAAATGGTAGTCAGTTCTAAGGACTTAGCTGGTGTTAACAAAATCTAATGAACCGCAAAAGGAGGAGGATTTTCTCACCTTTTTTTGCCAGAACATTTTCTAACTCAGTTATGTTTCTTGGATAGAACTGTGGAAAGGCAGATATGTTTTCAGCTCATGTCACTGCACCCATTTGATCAGATGTATAGCAAAAAACAAACCTTTTCAAGTGTTTGTTGTGTTCTTTAGAAAAAGAAACTCATAAAGACACAAGTATGGGACATTTTCTTTTTTATTCGCTTGCCTGTTTATTCTGGTAAAGATATTGGTATTTGAAGGTATGTTTATTCTCAAATTTAGCCTGATCCAAATATTTAATTTTGCTTTTCTTTTCTAGCTTGAAGTACAATCTTGTTGTGTATTCATTCCAAATGATAGCCTGCCTTCCCCAAGTACAATTGTATCTGGTGACATTCCTGGAACAGTAAGAAGTTGGTACCATGGACAGACCATGCCAGGAACACTTGTTCTCTGCCTGCCTCAAATAAAGATTATTAGTGCTGGCCACAAGTATATGGACCCTCTGCAGGAGATTCCATTTGTTATCCCACGACCCATCCTTGAAGAAGGTACTTTTAAAGAAATTCTTTTTATGGTTGTTATATCTATATATACTGATATTTTGAATTTTGTTAGTTTTTTAATATGCTAGTGCATATGTAACTCAGTTTTATTGAAAGATCTACACGAAGATGAAAGTGATCTACAAAGCAATCTAAAAAGAAAAATCTACAAAATAAATGAACATGAAACTGTGATGCTGTTTATTGACAGCCACACCTTTTAATTATATCCATGTATAACTACATAAATGGAGACTGTGCAAAACATCATATGCAATATAGTATAATCATTAAAATGCTAAGCATAAAAGTGACTTAAGTTGGTTTCAGATGTATACATTAGGCTGAATTAAGAATGATTAGTAGGTTGATCTAAATTTAAGCTGCTTGACTTATGAGTGAGTATATTGTAACATAAATAATCAAATAAATATATCAAGCATATTTCTGCATTTCTCATTTATTTAAATAAAGTAGATAGTTATATGGTGATTACAGCCATAACTCTTAAGTAAATACTTGATTTCCGATATTGCGGTATTTTCAGTTGCAAATTGGTATTCTTTTGAACTTTGACATATTCATCGGAAGCAATATGTGAACCTGGAAAAGTTTTAAGTCACAAAGTAAATAATGTGAATCTATATTTTAATAACAAGATTCAAATGTTTGACAGTTTTTAATAGGTCAACACCTTGTTCATGTTGTTAAGATGCAAGTGTATCAATCCTGACAGCTTTCAGATTACTGCACATACTGTTATTGAAGAGCAGATATGGTCTGCACGGTTTTTGACTGTGACTTGAAGTTGATTTCTCTCTATTTTTCTGTGCACTGAAATTTCCACTGCAAGCTAGTTTTCTCATATTTGTCAGAAGTGAGCATTGCCAGAAATTAATGTTGGCAATGTTTAAGATTATTAAATGTGAATGTTGTTAAATATAAAATAATAGAATTCTAAGAGTTAGAAAGAACTTGTTTAGAGTTTTTCCTATGTGAGGGTCTTTGTCTTAATGTGAGGGTCTTTGTCTTAATGCAAGGGTCTTTTCTTTAGCATACTAGACATATCTGTTCTTTGCTAATTACTTTTGGTTATAAGGAATTCTTTATTATCACAACAGCTATTGTATATCATATCAAGGACATGCTAGCCTCTTAAAGTGAGCTGGAGAGTGATCCTTCAACTCTGGAATAAATTTTTTGTAGGATTAAAATGATTTGTCCCTTGATTTTTTTGTTGTTGAAACTCACTAATATTTGTGTAACAACTCTTTAAGATATAATTTGCATATTTTAAAATTCCTTTTAAAGTATACAAGTAGATGATTTTTAGTGTATTTAGTTTTGTGCGGCCATCACCAATATCAAATTTTAGAATGGTTTTATCACTCCAAAGAAGAATTGATATACTAGTAGCAGTTACTCTTCATTATTCCAGGTATTTCATATGAATGGAATCACACAATATGTGGTCTTTTGTGACTGACTTGTTTCACTTACCATAATATTTTCAAGACTGATTCATATTGTAACATTATCAGTCTGCATTCTATTTTATGGTTGAATTATAATCTATTTTGTGGATATACCACATTTTCTTCATCCATCAGTTGATGGATATTTAAGTGGTTTTCACGTTTTAGCTATTTTGATTAATTCTGCTATGTTCCTTCTTCTACATGTTTTGATTTCAATTAGATATATGTATACCTAGAAGTTGTTGGTTCATATGGTAACTCTGTGGTTAAGCTTTTGAGGAATTGATAGAATGTCCCCCCAAAATGTCTGTACTATTTTACAATCCTACATCAAGGTATGAAAGTTCTTATTCACATCTGTGTCACCACTTGTTATTGCCTGTCTTTTTAGTTCTAGCCATCTCATTGCATGTGAAGGAGTATCTTGTCATTTTAATTTGCACTTCCCTGATCACTGATGATGTTGAGCATCTTTTCATATGCTTGTTGGCCATTCATAGATTTGTTATTTGTTCTTATTCTATTTAGATTATTCGCCCACTTTTTAGTTGGGTTATTGGTCTTTTTATTGTTTAGTTAAAAGAGTTCTTCATATATTCTGGATATTAGAACTTTAGTAGATATATTATTTACAGATATTTATGGATTGTCTTCCCTATCTTGATTTTTGCTTTATATTTTTTAATTCCATTTTTTCTCTGCTGTATTGGAAGTTATTCTTTACTCTTCTTTTTATTTTAATCTTAGAAATTAACACTTTTTATGATGTAAATTCTGGTCTTAGAAATATTGATGCATTCATTTTTAATTTATTAAATTATACATAAATAAGCTATTTACTCTGCAAGGTTTGGAAAATTTATTCAGTAAAGGGCCAGATAGTAAGTGTTTTTAGTTTTATCAGCTATATGGTTTCTATCCCAACTACTCTACTCTTTGTAATGTAGAAGCAGCCATAGATGATTATATGTCAATGAATTGACATAACTATGTTCCAATAAAACTTTATTCAGCCAGATTTGGTCATGGACCCTCTATTCTGACTCATATACTAGTGCCTTACTAATCATTCCTTCTCATAGTATCATTCCTTTCTTGTATCTCAGATAATTTTCCTTCTGGCTTTTTGTGATGATCTGCTGTTAGCAAACTTAATTTTGTTGTTTGAAAATGTCTGAATTTTGCTCTCTTTTTTAAAAGATATTTTGCTAGATAGAGAATTTCTTATTAATAGTTATTTTTATCTAACCCATTAAAGATACCATTGTTCCAACACTTGCTTTTTATTGCTCTTTTGAGGGATCCACTGTCATTTTGTGTTTCCTTAAAGATATTTATCCTTTTTCTCTGACAACTTTAGAATGTTTTTAATCTGAGTTTTAAAGTTTTAGTATCGATGACCTTTATGAGTTCTGCCAGTGTTCTGGATTATCTCTTCAGATTGCCTCTGCATAATTCTTTCTACATATATGTTCTTCTTTTTCACCTTTTTAATGTATTTTTCTTATTTTTCTTCTCTTTGACTCGCTGACCTGCATTCTGAGTTAGCTCTTTAATCTGATCCTCTAATTCATTAATTTTCTTTTCAGTTATGTCTAACATGCTATTGAACTTGTTCATTGAACTCTTGAGTAAACTTTTATATAATTCTAGTATATCATACAGAAAACTGTACAACTCTTAGTGTACAGCTTTACACTTCATAAAATAAACCCATTCATGTTACTGGCATCTGAAATCAGGTAAAGAATATTATCAGCATCCAGGAGATCTCTAGCTTCTTACCAGCCACAGTTTCTTCAAAGGCAAACTGTATGTTGACATCTAAAACCATAGTTTTCCTGTCTTAACACTTTATTTGTTAAATTTAAATTTCCTTATGATATCCTTTTCATTTTGCTTGTTTTTTAAAACATCTTGCTTTTTATTCATAATTTTCAAGACTTTCTTATATTTCTTCATACAAGAATTATTTATTTTATATTACTAATTCCTGCTGACTCTTGCCTATTATGCCTAGTATTTCTTGTGCATTTTTGTTTCTTTGTTGTTTTGTTTTTTTGGGAGGTCTACTTATTTTCCTTGCAAATTTCTCTCTAGAAATTTTTTCAAACTAGCCTGAAATTTTTTCCTGTGCATGTATGAATTTACTCTTGACATACCGAGAGCATTACAAGTTCAGGGGCACTTGAAATTAAATTCTTAGATGTTTTTGTGCTACACAGATAATAAAATTTCAAGCCACAACTTCTTATGAAGTTTAGCTTGTGGTTATGAGTATTTTTCTTCCTCTGTTCAAAGTTCATGTTTCTGGTAGAGTTTGTGATAGGGTCTTATAGAGGGGACAAGGTCTAGATACTTATTTCTATTTTACCCTAATATACTGTAGACACTTGCATTTGAGCCTTATGTCCTATTGGGTTCTATACTTCGAGTGGGCCTAGGGCTTTATCTTTAATCAGCCTTAGCTGTGAACACGGGTTTTCAGTTTCACCAGTTTCAAAATCCCTCAAGCCATTTGTTTTGCTTGTGTCTGAGTTTCTGGCTTCCCTCAATTCCTGGCCTTAATAATCCTTACTTTTTGGGAAATTCTTTAATGAACATAAGAAGATAGTGTGTGTGAGAAAGCCAATCTATATAAATTTCATTTATAATATGTGTTGTATATAAGCATTTTATAAAGATATTTATCATTTTTATTTATTTTTTAGCATTCAGGTCATTCAGGGCACTAAATTTACTGTATTGCTGAAAATAGAATCCCTCTGTGATACAAAGGTGTTGTGATTATATTACACTCCCTTTTGTCTAATGGATTTTATCAAAGGACTGATATGTACTGCCCCACTATTCTTTATCTCTGCAATGCTCATTTAAAATCCCCCTTATTCCTACAACACTTCTTCCAACTTCTACTATTTGTCCTTTTTGTATGATAAAATACCTTGTTCTTATCTTGTTTTTCAAATTCATTATGAATGACTTTAAGAACTATAGTAGTCTCCATCTTCAAAGCATAAGATGTATTATATTCTGTGATTTTTTTTTTTTTTTTTTTTACCTAGAACTGAATTAGACAGCATTTAGTTTATTTTGAACTTAAAAAAGATATATCACATACCAGGTGGAGTGGGGCTAGAATCATATAGAAACTTCTAAAGACTATTTGTCATACTCCCTAGGAGAATATAAAGTGACTATATAATCAACATTGAAACTTAAAGTAAAAACATTTTTTTAACCATATAGTTATCCTCATTGGCCAAATCTACCCTGAGGAAAGGAGATTATTTCAAGGTATTTAAATCTTCTTTAGGTATTAAAAAAACTGTAGACATTAACTTTTTATATTGGACCACAAATTTAACTTTTTCGTCATTTTAGAGGGTTCTTATAAAAATGTACAGGTATAATGCTTTGATGGATAAGTGTAAAGAATAATTTACACTTTATCCTTATACTTGTACAAAAATGGAGAATCTGAGGTCTAGTACTCATTTTATCAGCTTTCAACTAGTCCTTGTGGTTTCATTGTCACTCTGCATTCTCTTTTTAAAACATAATTGAGTATTAGAACCTATCAAGGAAAGATGTCATGAATCACTTTTATCCTTTATATCTTACCCCTCAGGACCACAGTCACTTGCTATTTATCTATTATCTTTTCATATTTAAACTCCCCCCACCCCTGACAGTTCTTATCTGCTATCATAGCCTCTCCCGTTCTTATGGTCTTTTTCGATTTATATTTTTTTTCTCTCACTGTGATTTTGCTGGTTTCAGAACGTAGACAAATATTTCCAGTCATTCATGTTTAAATAGATATAGATTGTATCTAAATCAATACAACCTTCCCATTATACTCTTTTCTAGTCTGTTTCCCCGATATTGTTGTTTTCTATTTAGCTCAATTTTGTTCAGTCACTGTTTTCTGGCAAGTATAGAGAATGGATTTGGGGAGGATAGTGCAGGGGAAGGTAGGAAAACTGGAGAGAAGGAGATTAGATATTGCAGTCAGCTATATTATAGTTGTCTGGAAATATGACTGTCAGAACCAGATACTGGGGATGGGGATAAGGATGGAGAGAATGAGAAGAATAGAGAAATATTTAAGAATTAACAAAAAACTGGCAAAACTTTGTGACTGAAGTAGTTATGGATAGTGAAGGAGAAGTAAATGTGTAGAATAGTTCCATGGTTTCTAACTTGAAAATCTGTGTAGATGTTTATGTAGTTAGTATTTTAATTACAAATAAAGAGGTTTAGGTTTTGGTGTGGAAGGTAAGAAGGATAAATTTAAATTGGGACGTATCGTGAATTGGGACATTCAGGTAAATGCATCTAATGAGATGTTTTATATATGGGAGAAGAGCTCAAAAGAAGGATCTTTGTTAGAGATACACAATAATAGCAAGAAAACCATGGAAAACGATGTGATTGCTCAAAGTCACTTCTATAGTGATAAGTAAGTAGAATCCAGATAGAAACACTAACTTTTATTGGATGAGAAGGAAAAGAATAATCTGTGATGGAAACTTCAAATAAAAGATAAGGTAAATAGAGGAAATCCATGAGCAAATAGAATTGTGGATCATTTGACTACATATTAGAGATACCCAATAAGATAAAGACTATAACCGTGAAAGGGGTGTAACAACTTTAAGTGGTTGGTTTCTCTTCTCAGTACTTTCAGAGGAACAGTGTTAAGACAAGTCAGATAATGGACTTAAGGACTGAACAGAAAATAAAGAATTGATGCAAGAAATATACAGTGTTTTATTAAAAATTATTTGAGAAAGACACCATTAAAGAATAGAGTTCACTGAAGATTTCCTACTAAAGGCAGAAGTGGTACTGGTAAACCTCATTATCAAACAATTTTTAAATCTCTAGTCTCTTAGATACTTTTGTATTTTAGAATTCTTAGCAACAAGAAGTTTCTCTCTCTGGCCCTTTTTCCTCCCTCTTTGATCTCCTGACCAAAGGAAATTCAAATTCCTCTCCTTTTGTCATATATTTTATTTATTTTTGCCTGACATCTCTTCCATGCCTTCCCATGAGTCTTTGGGTAAATTTAAAATCCTTAACTTGACCACGAAGATTTTGTATAAGTTAGTCCTGCCCACCTCTCTAGCATTACTTTCTGCCACTTTCCCTACTACTGACAGGTGCCCAGTTCCCGCCCCCGTAGCCTTTTCTGTGTTCTTTGAACAAGCGCAGCTCTCAATTAATACAGGGCCTTAACGTATGCTACAAATGTTACTTCCTTCTTGGTTCTTTTCTCTAGGCTTCCTTCTCATCCTTCAGGTTTTAGGGTATTTCACTTGTCAGATTCCCTTATTCTCTGCTCTCACTGCACCTGACTCATCAGTATTCCCAGTAATAATTATTTTTGTTCATCATCTGCATCCCCTAGTAGCGTGAAAAGGGCAGGAAACATCCGTCTCGTTCACTGTTTTATTCCTATCATCTAGCACAGCGCATGGCACAGAACAGGAGCTCACTAAATAATTGTAGAGTAGGCTATTCAATAAATAATTTTTGGTTGCTATAGGAGAAAACTTTAAAAATGAAAATATCAACTTCTAACTTGTCTTCAGGTTCATAAACAATTGAGAAAGAATTCTTAATTATTATGATATGGAAAAAAAAACACAGAAAAAAAGAAACCCCATTACAAAGGTGATCAATAGGATAAAGAAGATGGGTTCTTACTATAGATTTGAGACTCCTCTGTACTGAACTTAGACTTCTAAAGTCCAAAATGAGGAACTGTGTTGAAATGTGTCATCTGATTTCAATTGCTGTGGGAAGGGAGAGATGATCTCTAATATACTCTAATATAGCTAGATTCAACCTGCATAGCGTAGGGTGTTTGGGTCAGAATCAACATCTTGAGTTTCATTAGGGAGCACTTGCAGTGAAGCTTGCAGATGTAATTTGCTACATCCAGCTCACACCTTTCAGCAGATGGGTTTCTACACTGTGCCTAGCAGAGGTTTGTTTTTTTTTCTTTGAAAGAGTTGCCTGTGACTTTAATAAAATATTTTGACAGAAATGGAATATTGAGATCACTTATAAATTAAAACTTTGCTGTTGTTGGGTTTAGTGAATTTTAGTAGAAACTGATGTTAAAATTGTTGAGCACCTATGAAAAACACAAGGGCTATTCTTCCATGTAATTCTGGTTCACCTTAGTGGTTTATATGTATTATTTCATTAAAGACTTTTAAAAATATCATAGTTTGATAATCATAATTTTACTTGTTCTGAAAGGTGATACACTACTGTAATAGTTTCTTTCAAGTTTTATTGTCTTTAGCTTTAATCCTTAAACCACATGTAAATGAGATTCCTTTGGGAAAGGAGAGAGCTCAGAAAACAGCTTCAGATTTGTTCTTGATATTGTTTTTAAATAAAGCTCTTGAAAACCGTGGTATATGTATTACAAGTGAAATTAAGCTGTTGAACTGCCTAAATGTAGTTAATATGATTTCTATAGATGTATAGAAATTCTGTAGATTTCTGAGTAGTTCACATCCAGTCAGCTCCATCATTTGTTTAGTCATCACTCTGTGACTTTTAAAGTCTGGAAAAGGAACCTTTTTTTATTTATTCCCTCTTAATTAATTCTGCATTTCCTACCCCATATACTTATTTTAAAAACAGAAAGCAATATGGCAGATCTAATATGCTGTCATATTTTTCCTGATCATCTTTTTAAAATAAACTAATATTTTGGTCTTAAGATCTTGAAAATGTGTTTTTAAATTATACCAAGGTAACAGTCTCATTAGAGAATTTTTTTAAATTGAGATATAATTGACATACAATATTGTAGCTTTAAGGTATATAACATTGATTTGATACGTTTATATATTGCAATATGATTACCACCTCACTAACAACTTCTATCAGGTCACATAGTTATCATTTCTTTTTTGTGCTGAAAACATTTGAGATCTATTCTCTTAGCAACTTTAAAGTATGTAATACAGTATTGACTGTAATTACGGCGCTGTGTATTAGATCTCTGGGTTATACCATTTATCAACATCTGCCCAATAATAATGCCAATTTAAATTTAAAGTTGTCCATTCATCTAAGTAGTCTAATTTGTTGGGACATTTAGAGTTGTTCATAATACTGCTTTTTAATCCTTTTTAATTTCTTTAGGGTTAGTAGTAATATTCTTTTATTCCTGATTTTGGTAATGCGTGGATCTCTCCCCCTCCCCCTCCCCTTCCTCCTTCCCTCTCCTCCCTCTCTTTCCCTCCCTCTCCTCCCCTCTTTTTCCCTCTTTCCCTCCCTCCTCCCCTTCCCTCCTCTCTGCTTCCTTTTTCTTCTTTGAGGTTAGCCTATGTGCCTATCTAAATGGTTGTCAGGTTGCTGATCTATTCATAGAACTTAGTATCATAGATTTTTTTTTTCTATTTTTTTTTTGTTTTACGTATCATTGATTTCTGCTCTAATCTTATTTCTTTTTTCCTACTTGCTTTGTTTTGGTTTTATCTTATTTTTTTCCAGTTTCTTATGGAGAAAATTTAGGTTATTGATTTGAAAAATTTATTCTTATAAGATATAAGTATTTAATGCTATAAATTTCTCTTTAAGCACTGCTTTAACTGTATCCCAGAAATTTTGATGTTTTTATTTTCATTTACTTCAAGTATTTGGTAATTTTTCTTAGGATTTCTTCTCTGACTCCTGGGCTATTTAGAGATGTGTTATTTAACTTCCAAATATTTGAAAATTTATTTTTTGTTGCTGTTTTATAATTTAATTACACTGTGGTCTAGAACATAAAGTTGAGTGATTTTAATTATTTTCAATTTATTAAGGCTTGCTTTTGGTCTAGCAGGTGGTCTGTTTGGAAGAATGTTCCATATGCGCTGGAATGTGTTTGGGTGCAACATTCTATGCATCTGTTAGGTTGAGTTGGTTGATATTGTCGTTCTTCTATAGCCTAACTTAATGTCTCATTATTCTGTCAGTGATTGAAAGTAGAATATTGAAATATTCAAGTATTATAGTTTCGTTGCCTATTTTTTCTTTAAATTTTGCCAGTTTTTGCTCCATGTATTTTGAGGCTTTGTTGTACATATAATCGTTATGGCTTCCTAAAGTATTGACCATATTATCATTATGAATTATCTTTCTTGTCTCTATAATAATTTTCTTAGATCTATTTTATATGGTATTAAAGCTTCTTCAGCTTTTTATGGTTATAATGTTATGGCATATCTTTTCAGTCCTTTTGCTTATAGTTATGTTTTTGAATTAAGATCTTATTCATTTAGAGAACATTTAGTTATTACTTTTTTATTCAGTCTGACAATCACTTATTCTTAAATGAGGTGTTTAGACCATCTCTATTTCATGTAATATTGACATATTTGAACTAAATTGGTTATTTGCTATTTATTTCATGTTTTTTATTTCTCTGTTTTGCTTTTACTACCTCCTTTGTCTTAAATGTAGACTTTAGTGTACCATTTCATTTCCTCTATTGCTTTTTTTCTACTAAGTATTTTTTAAATGGTGGCTCCAGGAATTATATTATGCATCTGAATTTATCACACTCTACTTCAGATATTGTCTAACTTAGTTCTGGTAAATTATAGAAAATTTGTTCTAACATAGTTTTGTTTTCTACCCTTTTATATTCACATATATAAATCTCTGTCATAATCCAACAATTTGGTGTTATATTTATTGCTCTATATAATCAACTGCCTTTTAAAGTACTTAAGAGAAGAAATGAGAACTAACACATTTATAATATTTCATATTAACCCACATTATTTGTCATATCCAGTGCTCTTCGTTTCTTCCTGTGGGTTTAATTACCACCTGAAGAATTTAGTATTTCTCATAAGGCCACTTAGCTAGCAATGAATTCTCTCGGCTCTTATTTATCTTAGAATGTTTTTATTTCACCTTGGTATTTGAAATATAATTTTTCTGGATATAGAATTTTGGGTCGAGAGTTTATTTTTTCCTTTCATGTATTTGAATGTGATTTTTCCACTGCCTTCGGAACTCCATTATTTCACATAAAGTTGGCTTTTAAACATACTGGTTTTTTATTGTATGTATTATTTTTCGTTTGCTGCTTTCAGGATTTTCTCTTGTTTAGCTTTCAACAATTTGACTATGATATATTTAGGTATTACTATCTTAGTATTTATCTTGTTTAGGCTTGTTCGAGCTGGTCGGGTACATATGTTAATGTTATTCATCTTTTGGGCATTTTTCAGCCATTATTTCTTCAAATATTTTTCTGTTCTTTTCTCTCTTTAATTTTTTTGTGACTTCCGTTACATTTATATTACTGCACTAATCCAGGTGTTGTTTCTTCAAGTCTCTGAGGCTCTGTTAAGAGTGTGTGTGTGTGTGTGTGTGTGTGTGTGTGTGTGTGTGTGTATGTGTGTAATATATATTTGTTTTTATTGTTATTTGTTTTTCAGGTTGCATAATTTCTATTGATCTGTCTTTAGATTCATTGATATTTTTCTTGTGCTATCATGAATCTGCTATTGAGCTTCTCTACTAAATTTTTCATTTCAGTTGTACTTTTCTACTTTAAATTTTTATTTGACTCTATTTTTTTCTCCTTATGAGATTGTTGATTTATTGTATCATACTTTCATTAAAAAATCGTTTTTAAATTTTTGAACACAGTTCTAATAGCTACATTGCTGTCTTGTGCTACATCCAATATCTGTGGACAATTTTTATTGACTATTGTTTTCTTGTAATAGGGCACACTTTCCTGTTTTCGTATGTCTAAAATTATGAAAATATTGAACATTTTAGGTGTGTGTGTATATGTGTTCTTTTACCCCTTAGGGTTAGGTTTTTTTCTTTTTTTCTTTGTTTGCCTCTTTGTATAGTAACTTCCTTGGGCTAAATCTGTTTCTTCCTGTGTGACCTCTGATATCTCTACTTAGTTTTGTTTTGTTCTTATTATTTTTAGTTATATTTTAACCCTGGTTTCTTAGGTATCACTCCTGTGTCTTATTTTAGTGGTAAGCCAAAAGTGAACAGAAGTTGTTTCGAGTAAGGTTTTCATCTTGTACTGATGGATCTGTATATGTGTACAATTATACATTCAGTGTTCTGGCCATTTTCATATATGCCACACTTTTACTTTTCTCTGAGCCCATCCATATATCAACTGTGCATGCTTGTTACCTCAGTTAGGAATACGCTTGCCCCAAGCACATCTACAATCTCAGGCTAGTTAGAGTACTAGGCCCTCTCTATTCAGCAACTACTGAGATCATCTTTCTCTGAGAGCACTCTGGGTGTGGTGGTCATTCACCGCTGCAAATCAGGTGACCTCTCTTTGTCCATGACAGCAGTGCCTCCAGTCCTTGTGGCCTGCCACACTGAGCAAGCTGTAGGGGAGATAGGTATGGCTTTATGCAAGAATATTATGGATTCTAAGCCTTCTTACCCAAAATTCAACAGTTTTTTAAGCATAAATGCTTTTCAGATTGTTGTATGCCTTTCTCTTATTTCCACAGTGCAGAAATAGGTTTTGTTTTGTTTTTTAATCAGTTATGGCCAGCTCTATAGTTTACTTTTGGGATGAAGATTTGTTAACCTCCTTTCTGGCCATAACTATAAATCTCAATTATTCCCCTCATTTTGTCAAGCCACTTCCTAGGCTACTAGTTTTCTTCATACTTAGCCTGGAAGTGGTTACATTACATTATCTCATTAGTGTTTGGCTCCATTAAGAGTCAGGCAACACAGTGATTTGAGACTTGCAGAAAGACTAACCCATGACTGCTTTACACAGAAAAAGACTATGAGCGTGGTGGGCACTTAAGAATTTTAACTACTGTCCAGTGCACTGTGTATAATAAGTAAGACAAATGTATAGTTACATACTTTCATGGATTCTCAATTTCTTGGAATGAATTGCAGCTATGGATCATTACAACTATTTGACATCTGAGCTTCTCTTATGAATTTCCTGAGAATTTTTGGGAAAATGGTGTTCATTGATAATTTTTGTAAGCCTTTTATAATCTAATGGCTTTCCACTCCTTTTAGCTATTATAAACCTTCACCACTTTCTTCAAGGTTATCTGATATTTTCCCTAAACATAAATCTTTTTGTTACTTTAATGAAAGCATTAACAACTTTCAATCCAAACATGTTCCCACCTTTGTACTTACTGTTCTCCTTCTAGCACACTTTTCTTCCACATAGCCTCATGGCTCATGCCTTTGAAGAATGTCATTTTATCAGAGATGCTTTACTGTTCTATCCTATCTTAAAGTGGCAGCAGTGTCACCTGCTCTATTACCCAGCTTAATTGTTCTTCGGAGCATTTATCACAACCAACACACTATATATCATTTAATTATCAGTTTATCTTTCCACAACCGGGCTGCAAGCTCCATGAGAACAGTGAGTTTATATTGTTCACCACTATGTCCCTGGATCCTAGAATAACATCTAGCATAGTTTTTAACTCAGTAAATATTTTTTGAACAGATAAATCTGCCTTATTGGAAATAGTCTTTAGTCTGCTGCCAGTACTTGAGACCTAGCTATTTTCACTCACCTTTTAATTCTCCTTCCTTCCTTACTTCCTTCCTTCTTCCCTCCCTCCCCAATATTTATTGAGTACATACTTTATGCTCTGCACTGTGTTTTTAAGGAACTTGCTTCATCAATTATAATTTTCTTATTTAACCCCGTTTTGCCATATAAAATGCTAATTTTTTTTCATCACATTAAATTAACAAAACAATCCTCTTCCTTGCCAAATCCAGTGGAAACCTTTGAATCCTTGACATTGTTGGTTGATTCCTTTTTGAATTCTTTCTTAACTTGTGGATAACCACTCTCTTTGGTTTGTTTCCTGTGGATCATGGCTGCTTCTTTTCCTCTACCTTTTTCTTAAATATAGGTATTCTTCATATTTATGGCTTCCCTGGATATTCTCATCTATACCTATGCCTTAGCTATCACCTTTTCACTGGACTATATCTATATGATGAGATAATGAAATGGTTTACAATCTATAAGATTATCACATACATGGCTTCTTTGATCCTTTCTTATATAACCAGGTGTCTGTTTCATCTACACTGTCCATCATATGGCACTTATAATATGATAAAATCTTGTGTTATAGAGTGGCAGGAATCTTCCATTCCAAAAATTGCTCTGTTCCTAATTTCTGATTACTCATTCTTATTTTTGCAGTAACACTTGTCAGCTTTAGCATGTCTTTGAAGTGGTTCACGTGAACCTCAGAGCATGAAACCACATTTGTACTAAGTTATGGATACACATAATCTCCAGAACTTAGGTTTCCTTCTATTCGGTTTTCTTCAGTGTGAGGTTTTCAGGAAGTAGAGCTCATTAATTTAAAATCCATTTAGATTTGGAATAGTTTTTTGAATCGAAAGAGCCCTAGGGCCATCCATGAACTTCCCATTTATCAAAAAATATTCTTTAAGTAATAAAACCAAATAATACAAAAAGTAAAATTTATCAGGACTTACTTTTCACCTTTTGTTTTACTCTTTATTCCTATCACTTTCTTTTTGTCATGAAATTGGTTCTTTCACCATAATGAAGTAATCAATCAATTTTTGCTAGCAGAAAATGCCTGAAATAGCTAAAAACTTCATGTGGAAAAGCAGAGGATTTAGGAATAAGCACTTGTTACCCAACACGAAAGGTCAGGGAGAGCTAGGATTCTTACCTAAATGTGTCTCATGCAAAATCCAGGCTTATTTTGCAGTAAGGCAGTGTCATAGTGTTCTGATGCACTCAACCAATGTTTAAACTTTAGTAAATTAGTAAAATCTGTCAATTATATAAAATGAACACACAAATGTTTATTTTATTTTCAAAGAATACTCATTTATTAGGAAAGTTAACATTCCAAAGCTTTTATATCATTAACCTTGAGTTTTATCTAACACCTATAAATAATTCTGTTATAGAAGTCTTGGGAAGGTAATACAGTGTTACCCCTTTAGCCACAAGGGAGATGTTCTAAGACCCCCAGTGGAAGCCTGAAACCACAGATAGTACCAAAGCATATATATACTATGTTTTTTCCTATAACTACATGCCTATGATAAAGTTTACATTACCAATTAGGCACAGTAAGAGAGTAACAATAATAACTAGAAATAAAATAGAACAGTTGTAACTATACTGTGATAAAAGTTGTGTCAATGTGTGGCTTCTCTCTCAAAGTATCTTATTGTACTGTACTCACCCTTGTGATTATGTGAGATGAAAACTGCCTTATTAAGTTGAGAATTTTCACCTTTTACTTAAGGCAGCACTTTATAGCTTCTCTTTGGAATATCCAAATTGCCAACATCACTACTCTTGTGTTTTGGTGACATTATTAAGAAAGATAAGGATCGCTTGAACACAAGCACTATGATACCCCAACATCCTGGGCAGAATGGAGCAGAATGGCACAAAATTTCATGAACCTACTCAGAATGGCATGCAATTTAAAACTTATGAATTGTTTATTTCTGAAACTTGCCATTTAATATTTTTGGACCACAGTTGACTGTAGGTAACTGAAAGCATAAAAAAGAAAACTGCGGATAAGGGGAAACTACTGTAGGTTTGACTCAAATCAACTAAAATGACTATATGTACTATGTGTTGTGTTAAGAAAAATGATTAAATCTAGTTAATATCTAGGACGTTTGCATTGTAAACATTTTATAAGCTTTATTTTTATTATTGTTGTAAATGTAATGTATATAGCTGAAATCTTGGGAAGGGAATAGTCTCTTAAGCATCCTGCTTATCTGTTATGAAAGTTTTGAGAACATGTTGTTCATAAAATACTTATTCAATTAAATAGCTTAATAAGATAGGCATTTAAGGGAAAACTAAAGTAACAATCAAGAAACAAAAAATAGCATTTTAAAATAGGGATATTTAGAATACCTTATATTTTCTTTTCTAAAGTATAATTCATATATCATATCACTGAGCTGTGAGATGCAAGAAATATTTTATAATGTTTCCTTAATTATGTAGGAGTTTTCATATAATAATTTAGGTGAGGTGAGGGGTGCTGTTAGCGCTAAGTTCCTTTACAAAAAAATGTGAAATTATAATATTTCTTAAGACAACCTATAGAAACTGAGGTGTTTCTTGCTAGCTAACCATATGACCCTAAATTAAGTCCTTCATTGTTATAATGTTGACGGCTCTTTCAAAGCGGTAAAGAGGCTGCTAATACCTTAATTGTCTGAAGGAACAGTACTATTATTTGAAGTCTCTTCTAGTTTTAAAAGCAATAATTGTTCTAGTTTTCCATTGTTTATAATGGAAATCATAAGTTTTAGAGAATCTTAAAAACCAGTAGTTATATTTATTGAATAGTGAAATTTTGATGATTAAGTTATGATTAAACCAGTAATAACTTTCAGAAGTGAATAGTGGCTTTAGCTGTGAATACTCAGATTTCTTGATGTAGAGAAGATATCTCACAAATTTGAAATCAATTATTCATTATTTTTCTTCTGATTATTATATTTTATAAATGCAGTATGTTTCACATTACCCAATACAAATGGTATTTTGTTCCGAATGTAGAATTTTGGTTACAGAGCAAATAAAACTATGGGTTGCTCAGTTTTATTTTCCTCTCCTCTAGGCATTTCAGCTGTTCTCTACTAGGAAAATTAATTACACTTTATATCATTTGCAATGCCTTCATTCCTTGAAAATACCCATTACTTAATTAGTATCACTTAAAATTAGAGAACTCTTCTTCTTAACTGTATTTAAATCAATTTAATGTTAAGTGATTTGGGGAAACACTGTCAGCAATTTTGGCTCATTTGTATTTGTGGAATACGGTGTATCTGTCTTATAATAGGTAGTAAAATATTTCTGATTACACTATTCCATATTTGAAATGAAAACCTCCCTGAGTCATACTGGATTGTAAAACATAGGGGAAAAAATTAGGAAGGAAGGGGAAGGTACCTTTTTAATTGTTTCTAAAGATTTAATGATTAAGGCTGTAAAAGCAAAGAAAACTCAGTAGAGTATCTCCAGTATTGACCAACATTTGTCTTCTGCATCTGCATCTGCTTCTGGTGAAAAATCAGCAACATGTGATACAGTGTAAGGAAATCCACACTACATGTTTTTCTAAAACCCAGTTATATGTTAATATTATCTATTGAATCTCTCACCTATTATTGTCACATGTAGCACATAGTCTCAATGACTTTATTCCTTTTATCTCAAATCTCTGTCATTTTCTCTCTCTCTTACATTATTTTATCTAAGTTACATCAATGTTTGGTTATATTTAGAGAATTAACTTATTCGTATTCTTTTTCTCTGTTGATAATAATATAATTTGTACACAAATGGAATTCTCAGTTTTCTTGTTTTGTTTTTATTTTTTCTTGTTCTTTAGACAATTTTTTTTTTGAAAATTTCTGAATTCTTCCAGCAATAAGTACTTTCTCTAAAACAAAAGACCCATGTTGTAGTAGTAGAACTTTCCAATTAAAGTAAAAATGCTACTCTTGAAGGTGTCAGATTAGTACATGGTTCTGCTCAGTCATGGATGTCTAAGCATATTTTAGGGAGTCTTGTGTTATAAATAGATAAGGTGTTTTTATTTTGTTTTTACTTTGTGCATGTATTTGTAAAAGGAATACCTGTATGGTTAATGATGTGTTGTATTGGTAATTTTTTTCATAGTGTTTAATTGTGGGAATTTTTGTCATCACATGTTAAGACCTCATCTTCTAGGTAGAGCATACTCTTTAGAAAACAATCTCCATGTTAAGTAAATGGACATAAAGTATTACCTTAAAAGATTCTTTTAAAGACTTAGAATATGATGTACCCAAATTCTATTTATTGGTCTGATTCCAAAATGGAAGCAGACATGTATTTGAGACAGTACCAATGTCATTTGGAATTTTTTTAATTTAACGAATTTAGTTGTGGTGCTCCTCATCTGACATAACCACCGTTTAGCATTTCTTGGATAACATGAAATTTGAAAAACTATATGTAGCTCGCTACCAGTTTTAAAATATGTAACCTCAAATCATTTCAGAATATTTTAAGACAAATTTGGCAAAGCCTTTATTTTGTAAATAGCGTGAAACTTTGTATAGGTTTTAAAATAATTCTAGAATTGGTTACAGATGATTTAAAGTTTAGTACAAAATAGAGTACTATGGTGCTGACCATTTGTTATTATGCAGTTTTCATGGTCTCCAGGCACATTATAGTGGTTTACTATGTAGCTAGGTTTATTTATTATCCAAGTCTCAAATTTCACAGTTTTCAATTTTAATTTTATTAACTGTATTTGGTCAAGATATTTTGCATGTTTAAAATTAAGAGGATCTACCTCATAGCATCCACTGAGTATCACCATTTATGATTCAAATGCCTATTTAGATTTATTTAAAATATATATTTATAGTACAATCCACTTAATAATTCACTTAGTATTATTATTTTTTGTCACTGAAAGATATTGTGAAACTAAAAGTATAGTATGATCCTGGTTCTAATTATGTGTGGGCATGTTCAACACTTATAGGGAAAATAAAAGACTTTAGGGAAATATAACAATGTTAACAGTGCCTGTTATTGGGAGTGACAAAGTGGACGGTGGATTATGACTGGTTTTGATTTTTCTCCTTTATATATTATATTTTCTGAATTATCTTTAAGGAAATACTAGTACCTTTCTAATTAAAAAGTAAATAAGTATTTTCCTTTTGTTTTCAAATAAGCTACTTACTTATAAAGAAGTCTATACTATGCAGTCGATACTGACAAGTGCTAATAGAAGTAGAGTCAAAAATACAAGTTATAGGAACATGTTTTCCATCAAATTGTCATCCCAGTAATAAATGTTTATAAATATTCTAATTTGAGTATACTTTTAAAAATTATTTCGTAAAGTGCTTTTTCTGTAGCCACAATAAAAACATAAGATGGTTTTATCTCACAAATTTATGTTAGTGAATTAATCTCTGTCAAATTAGTAAATGAAAATAGTGTAAAAGAGGGAAAGGAATTTTGCTCTTAATCCTGAACTTTATGAATGCTTATATTTTTGTTCAATGTATTTTATGTAATAAAATATTGTACCTGAGAATTACCAAGAGAAGATACTGAAATGTATCTTGGATCTTACTACCAGAGATTCAGATTAAGTAGGTCTAAAGTAGAAATCAGGATTCTGTATTTTAATTAAGCACTTGCGTGATTCTGGTTCCGGTGTTGCAACAGACCATAGGAGACTGTTTATTCTTTTCCTGTCTATTTCCAGAGCCAGATCTGTGATCACCTTCAGTCCATGCAAAGATTATTGCAGTTTTCTAATTTAACACATTCTCTGTGGTCTCTAATGCATAGTGTATACATTCCCAGCAGTTGTACTAGGGAGAGGGAAGAGGAAGTTAGAACTTGTATTTATATTTTTATCTCATTTCCTTAATTTCTATTTTTGTATATTTTATAGTATACATAATTTTTGATATGGTAGTATGTTAATAAAAATGCAAATATAAACCATTTAAAAGGGTAAATTTTATGTAGCATGCAAATTATGTAGCACATTAGTCTCTGGGACACTACATTTTCTTTTAATGATGCATTAAATATTTTGTATTTCAAATTTAGACAATATACAACTTACTATCTAATGACAGTTAACTACATTTTTGTATATGTTCTTCCCTACTTTCTTTTGTCCCCTTTATCAGGTGATGCTTTTCCTTGGACTGTCAGCTTGCATCATTTTAGCATATATACCCTTTTTGGAAAGCAAGTGACACTTTGCCTAGTGGAACCTATGGGTTGTACCTCTACTCTAGCCGTTACATCTCAAAAACTACTTGCTGCAGGACCTGATACGAGACATTCATTTGTTGTCTGCCTCCATGTTGACCTAGAGTCACTTGAGATAAAATGCTCGAACCCCCAGGTTGGTACATTTGATTTATGAAAGGAAATTTAAAATAATGTGATTTAAGAACAATTGCTGTCCATTTTGTTGCCGAGTTTGTCTTCTATTAAGTGTCCTAAATTATTTTTAACAAGGCCATCAAGATCAGAATGGTTAGATTAAGAATTGCTTTGAAGCTCTCTCAAGTTTTGTAATTGAAACTCTTCTGAAAATGTAATGGTGGCAGCATAAATGCATCTTTTGGCTGATGGAATGAAATCAGTTGCAGATGTAAGGTTTTTAAACACTAATGAGCTGCTTTACCATCAGACCAGAAGAGTCTGTTGAAGTGATCAAATATAATTTTTAATCAGATTATCACTCAGGACTTCTTTTTGCTCAACATATAAATTTTTCTAAAGCACTCTTTACTATTTTAAAAGGGCATTTTGTTAATCCCATAACATTTCAGATGGTATAGGCCAAACATGTTGTATTCAATGGTTTTACAGTTTAATATTAATTTGGATCACCTGGTTTGTATTAGATTGCATACAATCTAATACTTGTTTCTTTGACCTCAAGCAGTTCATAGTATATTTTCTACATAGCTTATCAGTGTTAAATTCTAACTGAAATTTTATTTTTAAAATAATTTTTTTATAATATTAATGGATCTCACAGATCAATATTGATAAATCAATGTGTTTATCGCAGAATTAGTGGTTGCAAGCCAATTTTTGAAGTGGTTTTTTTTTTTTGTTTTTAAATGGGTTCAGATATGACACTCTATATATAGAGCCGCCTTACTGATATCACCCTCCTTCTTTCTCTTCTTCTCCCTACCTCTCTCCCCACACTTTATATTATACAGTTTGGTTTAATTTACATATATTTTTGTGCATGTTGTCAAGATTGGACTTGCTATATATTGGTGATGGTCTTATTATCAAAATGCATATAGTTAGAATTATAATAAGGCAGTTGTGTTAAATAAACACTATCATAAGAAATTAAAATTTGAACAATATCATTATTCCAATTTATAGCCATTTGCCATTCTATTATGACCCACAGTGGTATAGAAGAGAATAATTATGAAATGACCTACCCTTTCACAGATTATTCTCTGAATACTATTGCTGATGGTTGCTGAAAAACATTTCCAGGAGGAAGGGAAACTGTTACGGGTTGAATTGTGTCCTTCTCAAAAGATATGCTGAGTTCCTAACTCCCAATATTTCTCCCTTTATCTGGTAATAGGGTCATTATAGAGGTAATCAAGTTAAAATGAGGTCATTAGGGTAAGCCCTAATCCATTGTGATTAGTTTCCTTATAAAAAAGGGAAATTAGGATGTAGACACACACAGAGGAAAATCAATATGAAGACATATGGGGAGAGGGCCATGTGAAGATGGAGGCTGAGACTGGAGTAATCCAGCTGCAAGCCAAAGAGTACAGGTGTTGCTGGCTATCACTAAAAGCACGGAAGAGAGGGAATGAAGGATTCTACTCAGTCTCAAGTTAGTCTGTTGATACCTCGATTAGGGATGCTAACCTCTAGAACCATGAAACAATAAATTTCTGTTGTTTTAAGCTACCCAGTTTATGATGGCAGCTCTACAACAGATTGTAGAGAGACAGATTCACCTTCTTTTAATCCTTTATTATAGAAGTTATTTAAAAGGAAAAGGTGGAAAAAGCCCACCTCACCTCAGTGAACATTCACTGATAATTTATATATACTCTGGGTGAAAAAGCAAAACTAAAAACATAAACCAATGTCCTCAATTTGTTTTAAAATAATTGAATTGCAAAAGTAACTTTAAAGCAGCTATTACCAGATTTTTCATGAGGTGTAAAGGTAGGCACATTAAATGAAAAAAAGTAAGAATTTTCAGTGGAGAAATGGAAATTATTGAATTTGAAAAAGAGAGAGAAAAAAGGTATAAGAAGAAAAGCCAGAGCTTCAGTGGCTGTGGGACAAAATGTTCTACTATATGTGTAATTAGAGTTCCAGAAAGTAAGGAGAAAGATTGGAGCAGACGAAAAATGAACAATAATTGCAGAAAACTTCTCAAATTCCCAAATTTGCAAAAATAGACTTTTACATATTCATGAAGTTCACCCAATTTTAAGCATGTTTACCTTTGAGAATAAAGTCAAAGAAAAACATGCTCAGACACACTATGATTAAAATCCTAAAACACAAAGATAAATTTTTAAGAAATCTTGAAAGCAGTTACAAGAAGACACGTTATGTCTAGATTTACAATAATTTGAATGAATACGGATTTCTCATTAAAAACTACAGAGGACAGAAGACATTGGAACAATATCTTTAAAGTGGTAACAACAACAACAACAACAACAGCAGCAACAACAACAACAACAACAAAGCTCAAGCAAGTGAAGCTATCCCACAGAAATCAAAATGAAATAAAAGACACTGAAGATGAAGATAAACTAAGAATTTGTCACCAGCAGCTCTACAAGGAATGCTGAAGGAAGTTCTTTAGGGTAAAGGAGAATGATACCGGATAAAAACCTGGATCTTCAAAAATAAAAGAATCCCAGTAGATAGCTTCGTAAATATATATTTAAAAAATTTTAAATATATAAGTGGAAACCAAAATATATAATGTATGCTGGGATTTTTACTGTTTGTAGATGTAATATAGAAGACAACTGAATCATTAAGGTTAGTGGGAGATGCACCAAAGGAACCTGTATGGTTGCCAGATTTCTAAATATCATGAGAAGTGGTACAATATAAACTCCATAAGTAGACTGTGAAAGTTTTATATGTATTATAGTCTCCTAGAATGACTACTACAAATATAGAAAAATACAGATAAAACCAAAAGCCAATAGATTAATTAAAATGCTAAAAAATATTCACATAATCTAAAGAAGTCAAAAAATGGTAACAGTTACAAAAACCAGAGGATAGAAACAGAAAAAATAAATAAATAAAACAAAAGGAGCTGAGCCAGCTTTATCAATGAACACATTAAAGGTTAATGATCTTAACTAGGAGTGTTTATACCAGGAGTTGGCAAACTAAGGCCTGCAGGCCACATTTGGGAACACCCATTTTTTTGGAAATTATCTGAGGTTGCCATCATGCTACAACTGCAGAATTAGGTAGCAGCAACAGAAAACAGTATGGCTCACAAAGCCTATAATATCTACTCTGACCCTTTACAGAAAAAAATTTGCTGACCCCTGGCCCAACTACCTCAATTAAAAGGCCAAGATTTATAGAGTGGGGAAAAAAGCAAGACTGTCTACTATATATTGCCTAAAACAGAAACACTTGAAATTTAAAGAAACAATACAAGTAAATGCATAGGGAAAAAATGCCACACAAACAGCATAAGAAGACTTGACTTGTTTATTTGATATCAGATAAAATAGACATAAAGAAAATTATTATCGGAGATAAAGAGAGACATAAAAAGGGAATTAAGGGAAAAAATAGATGATTCTATTCAATCATAGTAGGAAATTTTTATGCCATTTCTTTCAGTGATTATAAAACAACTAGGTGAAAAATAGGTGAAGATATAGAAGATATGAAAAAAATAGATAATACCATGGTTGTAGTAGGGAATTTTTATACCACCTTTCTCAGCAATTGATAAAACTAGAAAAATAAATAAATAATTGGAGATATAGAAAATACAAAAAATACTATGAGCTCACCTTGATCTAATTGACATTTACAGAACACTATATCCAACAACTATGGAATGCACATTTTTTCCGGTGTACATATTTTCATTGTTTTAGATCAAAATTAATAAACTATATCATCAAACCACTCTCAAATTATATTAGAAATCAAAAATAAATTCTATGAACATTAAACAGCATGCTTCTAAATAATTTATAAATCAAATACAAAACCACTTGGAAATTAGGAAATATTTTGGTTGAATGGCAATAAAAAATTGGATACAACTAAAGCAGTGTTTTGAGGGAAACATAACTTTAAATATTTATATTAGGAAGAAAGATTCCCTTTAAGATTCTACTTAGGAAGCTAAGAAAAGAACAAGGTAAACCCAAAGTAAGCAAAAGGAAGAAAATGAAGAACAGAGATGACTGGATCAGTAAAAAGAGCGAATACAAATCACCAGTATCAGGAACGAAGGGAAAGGTCATTACTACAGAGCCTACAGACATTAAAAGCATAATAAGAGAATAATGAACAACTCTATGCTAATAGTCGTAACAATTTAGACGAAATGAAAATTTTTATTGAAAAAGAACTGTGCACAAATAATACAAGAAGTAGAAAATCTGAATACCCCTATATGACTTTTAAAGAAATTGGATGTGATATCAAAAATGTTCTCATAAAGAAAACTTCAGGCCCAGATGGGTGAATTCTGTCAAATAAGTTAAAAAATAATAGAAATGTTTAACAATTTTTTTTTTTTAGGAATAGAGAATGAAGGATTTCTACCTAATTTGTTTTATGAAGCCAGCTTAACCGTATTACCAAGTCTTGAAAAAGACTTTATAAAAGACGGAATTAGAAATCAATATGCTTCATGAAAATAAATGCAAAGATTCTTAACCAAATATTAGCAAATTGATAATATATAAGAAAGATAGTACGTACTGACCAAGTAGGATTTATCTTAGAAATGCAAGTTTGGTTCAGTATTTGAAAGTCATTCAGTGCAATCCACCATATTAATAAAACAGTGGAGAAAACTCATTTGATATTCTCCTTAGATGCAGGTAAAACACTTGACAAAATTTAATACCCATTCGTGATAAAAACTCTCATAAAATTTCAAGTACTAGAGAATGTTTTCAGATTGATAAAGGACATGTATGAGAAAGCATATATAGTACTAAATGGTAAAATACTGAATTGTTTCCCACTAAGATCAGGGAAAAGTCCAGAACGACTGCTTTCACCACCTGTCTATTCATACTGGACATCTTAGCCATTGTAATAAACCAAGCAAAAGAAATACTAGGCAAAAAGAGATGAGGAAAGAAGTACAACTGTTGCTATTTGCATATAAAATATTTTATGGAAAATTCCAAAGGAAACTAAGAAACTGCTGCTATAACTAATAAACAAATTTATCATTGTTACAAGGAGACATGATTAATGTATAAAAGTCAATTATATTTTTATATACTAGCAGCAGATAATTGGAAAATGGAACGTAATCAATCATATTTACATTGGTGACAAGAAACATAAATGAATATAGCAAAAGATGTCCAAGATCTCTATTCTGACAATCACAAAGGATTGCTGAGAGAACTTAAAGAACACCTATCTGGAAAGATATACATGTTTAGATTCAAACATGTATATCTTACAGAAGACTCAAAGATATTGAACATAATCAAGTTTAAAAATATTTTATCTTTGAAAGACGTATTAAGGTAGCGGGAAGTAGACACTTACAGAAACAATTTGCAACACATTTATCAAACTGTTGTCCAGAATATTTAAAGAATCATTTCTACTCCATAACATGAAGACGAACAATAAATAAAATAACTTGAAGACAAATAATGGGGAAAAGACTTGAACATTCACCACATAAGGTATGTGACTTGTTAATAAGCACATGAAAGGATGATCAACATCATTACTCATTAGGGAAAAACAAAAAACGTGAAGACATACCATTACATACCTGTTAGATTGGCTAAAATAAAGAAAGACAGTATTGTGAACCAACTAGAACTCTGTATACTGTTGGTAGGAATGTAAATATAACAACTTCGGAAAGAACTTGAAAATTTTTGCAAAAGGACTACGTATACCTACCATACAACTCAGCCATTCCTCCCTAATATTTCCTCAGAGAAACAAAAATATATGTATTTAGCAGCTTTATTTTTGTAGCCAAAAACTGAGCACACCCCAAAAGTTTATCAGTAGATAAATAATTGAACAAATTATGGCCTATCCCTACAATGTAATACTACTCAGCCATAAAAAGACGGACTTCTTGATAGAATGCAACATCATGGATAATATCTTAATCTTTATGCTAAGTGAAGGAAGCCAGACTCAAAAGAGTACTTACTATATAATTCCATTTATGTAAAATGTTAGAATATGCAAACTATTGCATTGTGACAGAAAGGAGGTTTCTTGTTGTCTGCAGGCAGGGCTGGGAGCGTGAAGGAGAGAGCGATAAGAAGGATGGATTAGAGAGGGATCTGAAGAAACTTTTGGAGATAATAGAAACAAATTTTATTTACAGTTTATATTTAATAGAATCTCAATCACTATATGATCAACACTAACTGCTACTTGGAGTTGTCTCCCAGAGATCTTATGTTTTAGGGACTTTGAAAGTTCACGATAGCCTTGAGAGAATTGTTCTATTCCACATATTCTGGTTATCCATAGCCATCCCAGCTAAAAATAAATTCTGTTACATTATTGTTTTAGCCTGGAACTCTACTGTTACTATTCTTTAAAAATGTTTTCTTTTACTTTGAAATATTAGTATTGTGATTTGTATGTAATCGTATTAAATGTAATACTGTGGCTCTAAAGTAGAGCTTTGGGATATCTACTTTAGATATCCACCTTGTTTGGAACAAAGCTCAAGTTTTGTTGTTTAAATATAAACCAGTTCTAAGCAAAGGTATCACATAGATAAAGCTTATGTTAGGCCTGGTATTTTCTTCTTAGGTCTGCTCCCTCCTTTTGTCCCTTCTTCCCATCACCTCATTCCCAGGGCCTCCTTCCTGCTGCTCCCCAAGTGCCAAAGGCCCTTTTATTTTTTTGAGAATTAAACCAGAGCTGAATGAACCTCATGCCCTGAGAACCTCTTTTCACTTAAAATGTAATAATTCTTGAATATTCACTTAATTCCCCTTTATCATCTTGCTAAGTCCTCATAAACCAACTTCTATTAAATTGTTACCAGCTATGATAGCCAAAGTCGAGTACAAGATTGTTGAGAAGTTTAAATGAGATACTTATGAAAATATTTTGTAAATTCTGAAATGCTAAATGAATGCCATTTTGTTAGTTTAGGTTGATTCCGGTGTAAAACATGAGAACCTCTTCATAAATTTGTTTGAATATCCCTGTTGGAATGTAGCCCTATTCTTGAAAGACTACGAAGCCACAAAACATAATAGCACTTTGAAGAATCAGAGTGTACTCAAAGATTTGATAGGGAGTTAATACTCTTACATCTTTGTGTGCCGATTAACCCAAATTTTAATGATAAAGCGTGAGACTCCAAATAAACCTCTTTCTTGTGAGTGGTTGCTTTAGCATATGCTTCCAAGACTCTCCTCTGGATTCTGTCAGAATTACAAAGGATGACTTGACTTTTTTTTTTTTTTACCAAGTGAATTCAGCAAGTAGTTATCGAGTACTACATATAAGCCAGGAATGAAGGAAACAAAGATGAATAAGATAAACACACGAAAAAGTCCATGCCTACACACATAATCCAAGTGTTGAAAGCCACAGATAAAAAGCAAATCTTGAAAATATCATGAGAAAAATGACGCATTACATGCAAGAGAACCAAGATTTGATTTTTAGTTTACTTCTCATAGGAAACTATAAAGAGTAACATCTTTAATTGTGAAAAATTTAAAAAGTCTGAATGTAGAATTCTAAATGAAAATATATAACATTTATGAATGAAGATTAAATACATTTTCACATAAAAGAATCTATCACCAGTAGAACTGCACTACAAGAAATGCTAAAGGAAGTCCTTCATGCTGAAGGGAAATGAAACCAGATTTTGAGCATCTTTTCAAATGTTTTTTGGCCATCGTGTTTGCTTTTTTGTGACTTGACAATTCATGTTGTTTATATTAATTTGTGTTTTCCTGATTACTAATAAGGTTGAGCAGTTTTTTAATGTTTATTGGCCAGTGAATTTGCCGTTTTATGAATTGATAATTCATATCATTTACCCAATTTTTTTTTTAAAATTCTTAGCAATTCGAAGAGCTTTCCTTATACTCTATAAATACAAACCCTGTATCTGTAATGTAGTTATTCGCCTTTAAACTTTATGATATTTTATGCCAAAAATGTTTAATCTTTCTTAGTGAAATCATACATATATGTCTCTCTTTATTTTCTGGGTGTCCTACCTTATAAAAAAAGTATCGTGGGCCCCTAAAATACCAACATCCACATGCATATACAATCCTAAAATTTCTTGTACTGTTTTTATTTTTTATTTTGAGATTAGTGATTCAAAATAAACCTCTTTCTCTAGAGTGATTGCTAATCCATCTGTTTTTGTTTTTATGTTTTTGTGAACTGTACTTCTTGTCTTTTTTTATGCCACGGACTTCTTTGAGAATATGATAAAAGCTATGAGCCTTTTCCCAGAACAGTGTAAATACCCAACAATAGCCTTTGCATATATTATCAGAAACTCTGTGGACTTTTGATTATAATCAGTACATAAGCTTCCTGATTCCTTTTTAGGGAAATCATTCCTACTTAAATACGTACCACTTTATCCATTAGAGTGATATCATAAGTGTTGACCCTTGTACATTAATTAATTTGTTTCATTATTGCTCAGATATAGAAGCCTCAAGTAGTTTGTATACATTAAAATATAGTGCCAGCTCTATATGTAGGGCAGGCCCAGAGAAAATTCCTTGTCATATCAGACATTGTTTCAGATTTCAATATTAACTATAGAGACCTAAAGTACTATTTATGTTCCTAGAACTCATTGCCATTCGAGGGCCTTAGACACTATAAATATTTAACCTGGTTGAATATTCAGAGTATTTTTTTTTTCTGAATATTAATGGAAGGGCAATGATATCCATTAACCCTTTCCTTCATCTTAGTCGGTTTACCAAAGTTACCTGATTCCCTTAATGTCTTTAGACACTATTCTTTTAGATATTAAAAGTTGTGTTCATTCCATTGTATATATATCCAAAATTAAATGAGCTTGCAGAATCCTCTCTTTAATATAATAAAATTTCAATTTTCCCTTAGCAAACGAATTGATATATTTTGTCTTTCTATAAGGCATTTCCAGGAAAAAAACTACCTTTGCATTCTGGTGTTTTAAATGTGGAACTAGAGCAAAAATGGGTCTTATGCTCCTTTTCCTATACATTTATTCATAGTTTTATTGCATAGTTTTTGTTTTCACTAAGACAGTGGAATTTGGCATTACTGTCTAATAACATAAGCATTGAATTTAGACAAAACTGGATTAGTCTAAATCCACTCTTTTTTAATTTCTCTGAGCCCCTGATTTTCATTATTATCTTTTAAACAAAATTAGATAAAGGTAAGTATAATGAGTAAGTGTAATGCTCTGAATGAAAAGGGATTTTTTTTGGCAAAAACCTTTTTTGTGAAGCTGAGTTTTAATGATTAATAACAATCCACATGCGAAATGAATCTAAATTAGTTTCCACTTAGAACTCTGCACTGTTCAAAACAAATCAGTAATTGCTTATTGAAATTCCATTCTGCTTTGGTTTCCGTTGATGTTGTGTATCCATGGTTTTTCTTCTTTTTCTCTACCTTAATGACAACTCTTCTATCAGACTGTGTACTCATACGCTATAAGAAAAGTCCTTTCTCCATAACTGATTAGGACTTTTCATAGCCCCTACATCATACTTTGATCTCTTGGCTTTTGCTCTTGCTATTCTTATGACTAGAATGGCTTTTTGCACCCACCTAAATCTTGTATGCCCTACAGGAATGTAACTCCTTCAGGCTTTTCTTAGCCTCTCTAGTCCAAGTCTCTTAAGTCTTATTTCTGATTTATCATAGACTAAGTGAGAAAATGTATATGAAATTAATTTTTAAACAAAATATTACATTTTGATATTTATTCAATATTTGATACTCAAGATATTATTGATGTTCAGTTACTTTCATACATAACCCATATAAAGCTGCCTTACATAGTGCTCATTTTTAGAGATTTAAAAAATTTTTATTGGCATATACTTAAATATAATAAACTGTGATGTTTAACTTATTTAATAGTTTGACATATGTACACCCATGCAACTATCCCTATAATCAAGATAATGTGTACATCCACCATGCTGAGAAGTTTCTTTGTGCTCTTTTGTAGTCAGTCCTCCTTTTCACTCTCTGCCCATTCCAAGGCAACCACTGCTTCTGTCATTATAGAGTATTTTTCATTTGCTAAGATTCTATATAAATGGAATCACAGTTGTAGTCTATCTGTCTATTTGTTCCCTCTCCCTTCCTTCCCTACCCCCGCCCCCCCGTTGATTTTAGTCAGCATAATTATTTTGGATTAATCCATGTTTTGGCATGAATACATAGTTTTGTTTTGTTTTTTAATCGCTGGATATCATTCTGTTATATGGATATACTACAAAGTTCATCCACTTATTGATGAACATTTGAAATAACTTTTTTCAGTTTTAGACTGAAAAAATAAAACTGCTATGAACATTTGTATCCAGGTCTTTGTGTAGACATAGACTTTTATTTTCTTGGAGAAATGAGTGAAATGGCTGAGTCATATTATAATGTCTTTTTCAGAAACTGCCAAACAGTATTCTAAAATTTGCATTCCCATCAATAGCAAATGAGAGTTTCAGTTGCTCTGCCTCTTTGCCAGTCCTTGGTATGGTTAGGCTTTTTAATTTTAGACATTTTAATAGGTGGGTAGTGGTAGCTCATTGTGGCTTTAATTAGCATAGTTTTCAGTACATTTAAAAGAGTAATAGTTGAACATTTATTGCCTTCAAATTTTTTGCCTTATTTTTTTAAACCTCTTAATTTGGAAACAGTCTGAATTTTCTGACAGCAACTCTCTTCTTTAAAAAATAAAAAAACATTAAAACTTTGTCAGTGTTTGCTTGGCACGTTAAATACACAGTGCACTTGGTGACATTTATATACAATTATTTAATGGTAACAGCTTAAAGAAAATCAGAAAGAATGACAATAAAGCAGCATCAATCCATAAGTAAATAAACCTTATGACCTTAGAAGTATATAGAACCTATTTTCATTGCTTTATGCTTTCATTTGTCAGTTCTGTTTAAGAAAAAGTAAAATAATTGCTTTTAAAAATTTGATTTGCAAAAAATTGTTTTTTTAGAGAGAACTTATGATTATGAATGACAAAAGAATTTGAACTAAAAGTTTTCTAAGGTTTTATGATAAAATCTCTAGCCATTAGTTTATTACTATTTTTTTTTAACAAAAAGAGCTATAACCTTAGATTCGAAACCTCATCACACAAAAAGCAGGATAAAACTGTAACCCAGTACTGTTTTATATCAAATAAGGATTGACAACAGTATTTTTATGCATCTGTTCTGCCCACATAAGAAGCCAGCTTTATCATCTGGATGTGTCCTGGGGCTGAAACTTTTTATAAATATGAGAATTTTGCTTTTTTTTTTTTTTTAATGGCAAGCAGAATATGGTATCCATCTGTGGATTTGCTTATATATTGTGTTTGCATTTTTTTCCCTGGGCTTGTTTTATACAGTATATGGCACCGTGTTGTCATACAAATTCCATGATTAATGCTTATTTATGAAATCTTGTGTAAATATCTTAGAACTTAGTCAAACAATGTGCAAGTTAAACATTTTTTCTTTGAATATTGGAATGACAAATCCGAGGGGAATAGTAGGTTGGACGGTTTATGTTCTTTATAGAAGTCTCATATATAATATTTTCCTTTTACTATTCTGTTATATCATTTTTTTTTCACTTTATTTTGCTGGGTAAGAAATCCAATTTCAAATAAATTCCTTAGAGAAACAATTTAAATGTGGAAATCATTCAGAAATAAAAATGGTAATTTTACATATCACTAAATAATTGCATTTATATATTTGATTTCTAATTTTGATTCTGACCTCAGTTTAAGAAGCATTTCTTTGAGTTTCTTCTATTCATGTATTAAAAGAAATCTACTGTCCCATAATAACCTGTTATATTAACATTATTGTAACAATAGTATTATTTTCCTATAAAAATGCTTAATTAATTGCTATAAAATTGTTAATACATGGCAAATTTCACATGTGAATAAATTCATTAGATCTTTTTATAATCAAATTATCATAAAATGCTTAATTGTAAATTTTTACATGAATTTGTTCTCTGTATCTTTCATCAGAATCATAGTGCCATAAAGTATTCATGATAATTTATAATTATATATTGTAGATTATAGATGGTCATGTAATATCATGATCAGTGATACATTGATTTTTGTTTTATACTTGTTTATACTTGTTCCCTGGACTTGTTTTAATTTTCTCACATTTAGTATTTTAGTCCATTATGACTAGAAATTAAAAGACTTGTTTTCCTTTTTTTTTCCTTCTGCTCAGGTGCAGCTCTTATATGAGTTAACTGATATCATGAATAAAGTCTGGAATAAAATTCAAAAGAGAGGCAACCTCAGTCCTTCAGCCTGTCCAGAGACCATGGCAGGGCCTGTTCCTAGTTCTCCAGTTAGAAGTAGTGTAGGCACAGCTCCTCCAGATACCAGCACATGCAGCCCATCTGCTGACATTGGAACTACTACTGAGGTAAGTGTTTCTGAAAAATTCTGTTACCAAGTGAAGGGTGATACGTACCACAGAGTTCCATATTGGGATTGAGAGTGAAGATGATCTCACCTCTGTGGAAGCTGCAGATTCATAAGGCTCCTGAGGAGTTGTGGTAGCAGTAGCTGCATATTTACTCTTCTTTTTATGTCTAAGTGTTTTAATCACTTTCAGTAGTTCAGGACAGTGGGGGTTCTCTGAAATGGTAAAAAGTGAGACACAGTAAAGGTATGTTTCATCAAAAGTGTGGAAACTTAGAAACTGAGTGAAAAAGAGGCTCATGCTGCCCCTTTCCCTACCTTCTCTGCCTCTGCATTGTTTTTGAATCAGGGTATTATTGTTATCTTTATATTAGTGGTTTCAGCCCTGTCAGACTTAAAGTCCTTTTCTTCTTTCTGATTATAAAAGCTGTTCTTTTCATTTTTAACACCCTAACATAACCCAACATGCCAGTGCCCTTTTTTGAAAGCAAATATTTTATAATGCTTCCTTTAGTATCCTGAAGTGAAAATAAAAATAATATAACCCACATATACATGTAATTTCAAAAATATGTAATATTTTAAATAAAATATAGAGGATAAAATGAAACTAAAGTACAGTAATATTTTAATATATAAATACTCAGGCATGCCTACATTAGAAGACATAATGAAGTAGCCAGGTACATATAATTACTGTGAATGTGACTGATACAGATAGACTTGTGCAGATTATATTAAATAACACAAGTGGTATTGTTGATGGCATGATATTCTGAAATAGTGGCAAATGCTTTGTAAAGTTTCAGACAAAGCAGAGTTTGGTCTTTTGTTTCAACCACTGCATTTCTGGGACTCTTAGTATATAATAAAGTCATACAGAAATGCCAAAAACTATGTTTAGGTTTAAAACAGGTTCAGTTTTATGCCCAAATATTATAAACAGCATTTTCACCTACGTAAGTGTCTGTGAGATAGTCTTCATTTTTCAGAACTGTCCTATTTATCATAGGACTTTTTGATTTTCTAACTCCTAACCCTTAAGTTGAGTAGTGACACCCAGTCATTGAGTCAACCAAAAACACCCTAATACATTTCCAAAACACCTGCAAGAGGGCTGAAATTTTACCTCTAAGGAATACTGTAATAGATAGTGGTAGAAATTATGTTTTTGTTTTTGCATTGGCAAAAGACAGAATGGGAAAAAGACTCAAATAAAGGGATGTTAACTTCTTTTTTTCTTACAAATGAGTAAAGGCAAACAAACTCAGTTAAAAGGGCATTTTTTTTTACTTGCTTTGAGGCTTTAACACGTGGTAAATCTATTTGACCCCTGCACAAGTAAATTCTTTATCCCTGTTCATTCCAAATCTTAAGAAACACAATGATCCAAGTAATGGGATTACTCCAGCACCCCCAAGTGAGGTATAGGTAGAGAATCTAGAAGTGTGTCCTTACAAAGTCAGTGGGGCATATCTCTTCTAGGGTGAAAGCAGTGAATTCTTTCTTGGAGATTCCTAATGTTGATAGAATACAAAAGTTCCTGCACTGAAGAAAACGATATACCTTTATTGAAGGCAGTAGTTTCCAAACTTATTTAACCAAAGACACTTTTGCCATAGTCTACTTATTATCATTGCATAGAATATACTTCGTGAAATACTTTGGTAGAGTATTCAAAGTTTGAGGTGATAAATTGCTAGACAAGAATAGTACAAATGAAACTGATCAATGAAGTTAAATTTTAGAAATAGTTCAGTGGCAGAAAGAGTGTTCCATTAAACACTTGTTTGCCAAATCCTGTATTCACTGGCATGTGGATGGTTACCTATTTCAGGAGTGGTCTTTAGGAAAGAAATGTTTAAAGAACACTGCAAGTCCAGAAAACACAGTGCTCACGTGGAATGATCACACCTGTTAATCATATGTCTAGGGATTGCCATTCACACAAAGTCCAGTATTAACGGTGCTGTCTAGGATTGTGCAGCGAGCAGCTTACACATGATAGTGCTAATATGAGATGTAATAGAGATGAACATGCCCTGCAATTACAGAGGAATGATCAACAGATTCATTCTGTGGGATCTGTGGGTATTTTGTAGAGGAAGTGACATTTGAGATGGATCTTAAAAAATGACTACGACATTAGTAATAATTTTGTTTTAGTGTATAATAAATATAATAGACTTGAAGAATGGTGTCTCCAGTAGCCAAAGTGAGGAAGAAAGGGAGAGATCAATAAAAGGAAATATTTTCTTAATCACTTGAAAAAAAATTCTGACTTTATTAATAAGTTTCTTAAATTACTGCAATTAATTAAAAATATTGAGAGTTTTTTCTTGGGTTATAAAGATAAATAATGAAAATGTTCCTAGTGGATTTGTTAGTTTTGTGTTAGATATGGATTTAATCTGATCTGTGTGAAAAAGATCTGAAAGTGAAAGAATCTTAATGTAACAGATTTGACACCAGAGAACTCCACGAAGGGCGGAAGTCCAAAAGAGGACCCTGACCCAGAGTTCCGGTGACCAGGTTCTTGTCTCATGCCAGAAGAAAAAATTCAAGGGCAAGACGAACAACATCAAACAGGAATGCACAAGGTTTATTAAAGTGAAAGAAAGTATGCACTTGAGAGAGAAGTGTGGGCAAACCCAGAGAGCGAGTCTCATGAGGATGTCTGGATTATGGGTTTTTGTTTTCCTTGCGAACTGGTCCCAGAGATGTAGTACTGATGTAGCCTTATTGTCTCCACCTAGTGGGCAGGGAGCTTGGTTTTTCACTTTTAATTATTTGGTGTTTCCAAAACTGTTATGCTGTCAGGTGCATGATGGGAGCCATAGTATTTGCAGTGCATATAACGTTATAATGATGCTATAATTAGCCAAAGGTCAGGTCTCAGCCAGAGATGGCATCTAAGCTGGAAAGCACTTGTTTTGCTTATCTGTTTTTGCCTGAGCTAAAATAAGGAGAGAGTTGAATGAATACCTGCAGGAGCTAACACAAGGCTTGAACAAAAGACAAGGAAAAGTCTAGTGCCTTATATTAGACAGGAGGGGAGGTCTCAAGGCTGTCTATCCTGCCTCTTGTTTTGGCTCATCTCTCCCTTCAGGAGCTAAAACAGGAAGAGGGCTGAACAAAAGATAAAGCAAGAATTCCACTGCCTTATCCTGGAGAGGAGGGGTTGTCTCTATTCTATCTATCTTGCCTCAGGTTCATTTATTAATATTCAGCAAAGACTATGTAAAGCATCTCATTGAAGGTAGCACAGAGTTATGGGGAGAAAGTGGCAAATATTTTCAAAATGTACCCTCTTTTCTTGTACTTTGTGTGGTCAGGTCAAGAGGTGAGTGATTACGAGTAGTCCAGTATGGATTTGAAACCCACAATCATTCAAGAAGTTTATTCCCTGAGACATATCTTAAAATAAGTTAGCTTATTTGCTTTCCATAAAATCTTTGTGAAGACCGTTATGATAGGATTATTAATGTTAAGGCTTTGATCTCACTTAACTTTATACCTTTAAGAAGGTATTCATGTATTGAATATTTCATGTTTCTCTTCTTGCTCTCAAGAGAACATTTATGTGAAGAATAATTATATATATATTTAATTATGTATGGATTGGAGGTTAAAGTTACCTCTTGGAGATTTAGCCAGCAAATGATGACATCAGAAAATATTGTTTTCTCCTGTGTGTATGAATGCTTCATCTGTGACTCAGTCTGTGGTTGTTTAATTCATTGAGAATTCATAATTTGTGCCCAAGCTTTCATTTCACATATCCCTTTGTTTATACTGTTGCTAGAACTTTGTGTAATGACCTTTCTAATTTTCATTCCTTTTATTTTGAGTTCTAACATGGTAGGTTATGTTACTGTGATCTTTTTAGAAATACTTTTGTAATTTTGATTAATTTGCTTATATATTTAAATGTGTTACTGAATGGAAATAAAACCTTGTTCTCTCACTGGAGAAGATGCTTAATGAATGATGCTAGGGAGAACAATAGGGGCAAGTATATTACATATATTTTGTTTTAATTCATTCAAAAGCGTGCATGCCTTTTTGGACATTTGTATTCCTATAAAGCTCTAGCATCCCTTTACTCTTCTTAATAATTATGTCCTAATAATCTTTTGATTATAAGAATACATTTTATGAGCAACACTATCATGTAAGTAACAGAACTATCTGCATACAGATTTAAATATGCAGTATATATTTTGTGGTTAGTTATAGTGGTGTTTCTCTACTGCTCTCATGACATTGGCATATATAGAAAATGATATTTGTGTATGGAGTAATCAGAAAAAGCTTTAAGTCATTGAAAGCTGCAGTCGCCCCAGGCCTCTCCCAAAGACTCTGAGGGCCAGGAGTGTATCCATGTCTCAGCATAATTGTGACATCCGTGGTGTCTCCGTACACTGGTTACAAAGCTCAGATTTATAGTACTTCTCTGATAAATATATTCTTAATATTTTTATTATTGCCGCAGTCACAGAGTATTGATGAGTTAAATAAAATTGTTATATTGAAATTGTTTTATAACTATATCCCCCTTCATTATAATAAAATAGTATTATAACAGCATAGGGCTACTGTGGTATATGATTTAATTAGGTTGGCAGACTGTTCTTCATGCAGGCAGGGCTAAGAAGAAAATGAAAAGTTAAACTGAAATGAAATCATTATTTAACCCCTAATAGATTTTAGAAAATCCATTAATAAGTTACATAGGGCATAGTCACCTACTCAGTTCCTCAGTTCTGAGTAAATACCAGTGTTGCCCATCTCATTTTCTCTCTCTATGTCTTTGAACCACTTTGTTCCCTCAGCCCCCCTTTTCTACTCTCATTAGCTCTCTGTTTACTTTCTAGGTCATTTCCTCAATTCTCTTTTTTCTAGTTTACTAAAACTCCCATTAGCTACTTCTTATCCCTTGGTTTCAGTTAGTGGGTGATACAAGCAGTTTAGCGTAAGAAAGAGAGGCTGGCGATTTTCTTTCTTGTTCCTTCCCCTCTTTGTTGCCATAGTTAGAAAGTATCCATGATACTTCTTCAGTCTGGAGAAGCCTCAAATAGATTGTCTCTTTTGCTGAAGAAGCAGCTCTTTTTGGCTCTTGGCTTTATGCAAAGGGCTCTTTAAATCAGGCTTTGAGCCCCATCTCCAGGGCCTAAATAAATGTTAAAATGCTATTGCTCAACCCCTAAGTTTAAAATGCTATTGCTCAACCTCTGAGTTTGACACTTGCATTTACCACCACAGACTCAGTTCCCACTCATTTCTCTGACTTTTCCTTTTCATTACAGACACCTTGAGATTTTCCTTTATTTATTTCAAGTTTGGCTATTGTATTAGTCATTAAAAAAAAAACAACAGCATTCTTAAATTGGGCAGTTCTAGGAGAGTTTAATAAAAGGATAAAGGTGTTGACTGGTAAGGGAAACCACAGGAGATAGTACAGTACCTGGGGCTAGTAACACTGGAATGTTGTTGATACCAACAGGCTTAAAGGCAGAGAGGGAGAGGTTATCAGAACAGGGAATAAATTCCCTGACTTAATTCTCATCCTTCATCTCTGTTTCCTACCACTGTTTCTCATTAGCTGAAACCAACTTCAGAAACCAGAAGGCAAGAGTATTGGTACATAGTGTTCATAAATAGGTTTCCCTCCCAGGCACAGAAAGTGGTAAAGGGTAGAGAGTAGATCTAGGCTAAAGCAAAGACACAGAGCACTTTCATGTATTAAAACAATTTTTTAAAAATATTTTTTCCAAAATTCCTGTGCTTTTGTAGTGGAAAAGAAAAATGTTCATTTCAGCTTAGTCTGCCATGTAGCTTGAATTAAAATTTCTTTAACATCATTGAGTACTAAGAGCTGGTCTTTTGACTCTTGGTTTTTCTTTCTCTGCTTTATGCATATCGTATTAGGTTCTCAATACCATTGATTAACTGTTTTTTGCTGATTTTTTTGTGATAAGATACAAGTACTTAAAATTTGCCGTTTTCACCATTTTTAAAAGTCCGATTCAGTGGCATTTAAGTATATTCACAGTGTCATGTGACCATAACCACTGTCTCTTTCTAGAACCTTTTCATCATTTCAAACTAAAACTCAGTACTTATTGAATAATGACTTTTCATCCTTCCCATTCTCTCTTCCCTGTTGCTGGTAACCTCTATTGTATTTTCTGTCTCTATGAATTTGCCTATTTTGGGTACCTTGTATTAGAGGAATCATACAGTATTTGCCTTTTTGTGTCTAGTTTATTTCACTTCGTATAATGTTTCTAAAGCTCATCCATGTAGTGGCATATATCAGAATTTCATTCCTTTCTATGGCTGAGTAATATTTCATTGTATGTATATAGTATATTTTGTTTATCCATTGATTTGTTAATTTCTACCTTTTGGCTATATTAATAATGCTGCTGTGAACATTGATGTAGAAGGGTTGATTGACTTTTAATGAAATAAATTTGCCCAGAAGAAATTATACGCATCTTATATGACTTCTATCTGACAAATCATTTCAAAACTAATGTAATACTAGAAATGCTATTTTAATTTTTCTTTACCTGTTGAAAGGTGTTGACAACTGAGGTATTTGGTATAAAAACTAGGGGGTGGAATAAATAAAGTGAATCCAGAATCTTTTTTTTTTCTTTTTAATTAATTAATTTTTTTTTTTATGGTGACATTGGTTAACAAAATCTGGTAGGTTTCAGCAGTATAGCATATATGTATATTTACATTGTGTGTTCACATCCATAGTTAGATTTCTTTCTGTCTTTAAAGATAACTTTATTCAGTACTGATGTTTTGACTTTGAAGAGCACATTTCTGTCATTTTAATGTGATTTGCTTAGTACTAGCATAGATTGGTCTAGAATTAGAGTGACACTTAATATTATCCCCTAATGTGTTCAAACGTATTTCTAAAATTTGGCAGAGAATTTGGGTACCAAAGGGAAAAAAGGGGAAATTAGAGTAGTGTGTTTAGTTTCTATAGTAACCTTTCAAACAGAAAAATAGAATGTTAGTAATTTATTTTCTCTAAGGTGTATTTTTTTCCTCCTGGAGAAAACTAGCTAAATTGTATCAGCTACTTCCCCACTTCTTGTCATAAACTATCTCTTTTGTCAGCCCTAAGAATCACTTTCCTCTGACTTTGGTTTAATAATTTTGCAGTGCGACAAACTAGCAAAGATGTTTCTCTTAATTCCATCAATTTATAGCTATATTATGGTAAGGAATTATTGGCGAGATCATTTAGACCAGCATCCTCATTTTAGGTACTAGAAAATTGAAGCACAGCAAATCGAAGTTTCACACAAAATAAAGACTATGCTAACTTATCTTAGCGTGATTCTAAGTTAATGGAATTTATGGAAGAGACTTGCAATCAGACAACTTAAGTTTTTTCTCTGCAACTTATGATCATATTACTTAACCTCTGTGCCATAACTTCATCATCTGTAAAAATAGGAATAATATTAATATCCATCTTAACATGTTAGTACAAATGTTAATTATGTACAATTTGTCCATATACCCTATGAACATGGTATATCCCCCTATTTATGTATTCTTTAATTCAGTAAGATTTTAGTTTTTTTTTTTTTTGGAGTCTTGCCCCTTTTGTAATAGATGTAGTCTTTGATATTTAATGTTTTTTTATTCAACTGAGATGATTATATACTGATTTTTTTCTCCTTTATTCTTTTAACATGGCTAATTACATTGGTTGATTCAAATATTAAGCTGATTTTGCATTTCTAGAACAAACCTAATTTAGTTGTACGAAATCTTGCCAGTTTGTGTTTGTTAATATTTTATTTAGGATTTTGTTATCTCTAGTCATGGGTAATACTAGCCTTAACCTTTTCTTTCTCATATTATCTTTGTCATATTTTGGTATCAAGATGATATTGTCTTCATAAAATGAGATGCGAAGTCTTCCCTCTTGTTTAATCTCTGGAAAATTTTGTGAATTTTGAATTTTATGAATTTTGTGTGATAATTCTCATAGTCACCATATATTCCTATGATAATCAACAAGATAATCCTAACTGAAAAGGCACTTTGGTATAACATATATCTCATCCAAAGTGGAGGCTCTTAGTGTCTGTGTTTTTGGATATGTAAGAAGTTTTAACTTAGAAGATTTAGAAAAGAGGGAGAACAAATGGTAAGGATTGGACACTAATTTAATTAATATAAAGGCAATACAGAAAAGTATCTTGATCCTATTCTAAGCTCTAACACTGATATTGCTATATTCCTAGAAAATTAATTTATACTACTCATTGACAAAATAAAACTTAAGGATAAAATAAAAAATCGAATCCCACTCCAGTGGCACAATCTATATCAAAACTAATAAACACATTTATAGATGCTATAAAATCATATAGGTATGATTTTATGTCACAGTTAACTTTTTTATGTCATTTTTTGTTGTGGTAAAATATATCTAACATAAAATTACCATTTTAACCATTTTTTAAGTGTACCATTATATCTTATTGATTGCATTCACAATGTTGTGTAATCATAACCATCATCCATCTCCAAAACTTATTCATGTTTCTCAACTGAAATTCTGTGGCTATTCTCCCCCCGCCCCCCAGCACCTGGCATTCCTAGGCGGTCTTCCATCCAAGTACTAACCAAGCCCGACCCTGCTTAGCTTCTGAGATCAGACAAGATCGGGCACGTTCAGGGAATGGCTGTAGACCTCAACTGAAACTCTGTACCCATTAAAGAGTAATTCCCCATCTTAATATTGTCTTCTGATCCATGAATTTGGGACATCTTCCCATCTATTTGTATATTATGTAATTTCTTTTAGCAATATTTTGTGTTTTTTTCAGCATATAAGTCTTTCACCTCTTTGGTTAAGTTTATTCCTAAGTGTTTCATTCTTTTTGATGCTATTGTAAATGGAGTTGTTAATTTTTTTCATTGTTCACTGTTAGTAGTAGAAACACAACTAATTTTTTCATGGGGATTTTGTAGCCTGAAACTTTGCTGAATTTGTTTATTAGTTCTTAGTTTGTGAGTGATGTCTTTGGGATTTTTTACTTATAAGGTCATGTCCTCTGCAAACAGACATAATTTTACTTCTTTTCCGATTTGAATACTTTCTATTTCTTTTTCTTGCCTATTTGCTCTGGCTAGGATTTTCAGTACAATGATGAATAAATATTCCACTTAATTTTTAAAAAGGTAGGCATTTTTAAGTTGAACATAATTTCTCTTTTGACAATAATTTTGGTTTGAAGGGAAACTAGCATTGTTCCTGCTCTAATAAATTTTGAACATATAACAAGAGATGAAAAATTGACCCTCTTTTGCCTTTTCTATTTCCATATTTGTACTTTTTATGATGTTTTCCATTTTTAAAAAAGTGTTAAGTCAAACATTATAAGTTAAATGTAAAACAATTGAGACTGAGAGGCTTCAATTGGCGCAGAAGAAAAGGTGTCAAATTATTATATTGTTTCAGTGCTATCCTGGATGTGGAATGTAAACTTTCTATAAACATCCATCACCAATTATCCTTGTTATCGGAGGATAACCCTTATTTAAGCAACTAGTGCAGTGCTTGGTACAGAGTAGATTTTACACATATTGTTTTTTTTGAATATATAGATGTTAAATGATTTGGGAATATCAACTCATGTTGTACCTGCCAGCCCCCGATAGACACACAGATCACCAGAAACCAGTGAGTTATAGGAAACACACTCTATATCCGGCCAGCTCGGTCTGCCAGGGGTACGCAGACCCCTAATTAAGCAGCCCCAAAATGTAGAGGTACAGAGTTTTTAAGCCCTAAACCCCATTCCTCATTCTGTCTGAATACAAAAGTCTTTTTCTTCTATTTACTAACTGTCAACTCACAGGTCGGTTGTGCAAGTAGGGGTACAGAAGCAGAAAGCTTATTGTTAGAATATTATGTTCCCATGGGTGATAGCCTATGTTCCCATGGGCAATAGCCAAGCAGTAATTTTCCAGCCAGCACACTCATTATGATTAAATTAAATCTGATTTATTATAGTACAGGGCATGGAGATGTATATATTTATTAAGTCATTTTGTTAGTGGGACTTTATCTATGAGGTTCTTACATGCTGGTGATGACCTGTTACCCCCAAGAGATTTTATGTGTTTGCTTAACCGAGGGACTCTAGGTTCTATCGTCACCACCCTGGAACCTCTTTACTGTTAATTTTATAGCTAGAAGTATTTTGAAACATTTTGGCAGTGTGAAATCAAGTCCCCAAACCAATATGTAGCTCAGGGTTGTGTTTTAAAAGTCTCAAGGTTAGCTATCCCTCCTGCCCCAGCATTTAGACTAAGATAAATACTGCTTTTATCTTGGGCTTATTCTGTTTTCCTAATTTCTTAAATTGAATACTTAGCTAAGTAATGTTGAGCTTTTTTAAAACAATTTATTTCATCTTTATTGAAATATAATAGACAATTGATTGCTTGTATTCACATTGTACAATTCAATGAGTTTTTTTTCAATTATAGTTGACATACAATAATATACCAGTTTCAGTTGTATACTACATAACTCACAAAGTGATCACCCCACTAAATCTAGTACTTCTCTTCCCCATTACATATTTATTACAACATTATTAACCATCTTCCCCATGCTACACTCTACATTTCCATGTCTATTCTGCAACTATTTGTACCTCTTAATCTCTTTGCCTGTTTTTGTCCCCCAAGCCCCCTCTCATCTAGTATCCCACTAAATATTCTCTGTATCTATGAGTTTGTCTGCTTTTATTGTTGTTGTTGTTGATTTTGTTCTTTAGATTCGACATGTACGCGGAATCATGTGGTATTTGTCTTTCTCTATCCGACCTATTTCATTCAACACAGTACCCTCTAGGTCCATCAAGGCAATATCTTGTTCCATCTCCTTTTAGTCTGTGTGTGCCTTTTCATCTGAACTGAGTCTCTTGTAGGCAACATATGTAGGGATCTTGTTTTCTTATCCTTTCAGCCACTCTATCTTTTGGTTGGAGCACTTAATTCTTTTCTATCTGAGGTACTTGTTGATAGGAATGTAGTTATTACCCTTCTTTATTCCTGTTTTTAATACATGTTTTTTCTTCTTAAAGAAGTCCCTCCACCATTTTCTGGAATACCGGCTTGGTGATAAATTCTTTTAGCTTATTTTTTTCTGGGAAGATCTTTATCTGTCCTTCAACTCTAAATGATAGCTTTGCTGGATAAAGGATTCTTGGTTGTAGATCCTAGGGTTTGGTTTCGTCACGTCAAATATTTCATACCAAGCCCCTCTGTCCTATATAGATTCTTTTGAGAAATCAGCTGCCAGTCTTATGTGTGCTCCTTGTAGGTAACTGCTTTTCTCTTACTCCTTTTTAAGATTCTCTCTTTGTATTTAAACTTCGGCATTTTAATCATGATGTATCTTGGTGTGGGCCTCTTTGGATTCCCGGTTTTGGGGACTCTCTGAGCTTCCTGGGGTTTTATGTCTATTTCTTTCACCAAGTTAGGAAAGTTTTCCATCATTATTTCTTCAATACCTCTTCAACATCTTGTTTTCCTTCAGGTACCCCTATGACATGGATATTTTGACCTTTAATAGTGTCCCATATGCTCCTTAAGTTATTACTATCCTCTTGGCTTCTTTTTTCTTGCCATTCTGATTGAGTGTCCTTGTCTTTCTTATCCTCTAAATAGGTCATTTGATCCTCTTCTTTATTCACTTTGTTTATTCCATTTAATATACTTCTCATCTCAGATAATGTGTTCTTCATTTCAGACTGGTTCCCTTTTATAATTTCCATTTTCATTTTTATATTTTTTATCTCTTTGTTGAAGTTCTCACTGAATTTATCTACACTTCCCAAAAGTTCATTGAGCATCTTTATAACCAGTGTTTTGAAGTCTGCATCTGTTAGATTGCGTAACTCCATTATTTCTGAATCTCTGTTCTGTTCTCCCATATGGTTTCTGCTTCTTTGGCTTCCCATTTTGGCTGCCTTTCTGTGTCTGTTTCTATGTACTAAGCAAAGCTCTTAAGTCTCCCGGTCTTATTAATGTGGATTTGTGAAGTAGGTTTCTAGTGGCACAGTCCTGAGAGGGGTTTAGCTGCAGGCCGAATTTAGCCCCAGCTTGTTCCCCTCCAGGCACAGTCTTGTTAAGATTCAGCAAGCAATCCACAGATGCTGTGCTTATAGTTGCCCCAAAAGGCCACACCAAAAACCGAAGCCAGCTGCTTCCAGTGTGAGTCTAGGCGCTGGTCAGCCAGGAGCACCTGACTCGCTGACAATACACCTGAAAGTGGCTTGAGTGGGTCTGTGAGGTGGGGAAGGCGGAGTTTCAGGGAATCCTCTGGGCAGAGCGACCCCTGTTATCCAGTTTGATGAGGTCTCAGCTATGGCTGCACAGAGTCCGAGCACTGGGGGTGGGGAGGGTTCTACAGAGGAACATAGGGTACCGCCCACACTTCTGTACAGAGTGTGTCTCACCTCAGCCCTCACTCCAACAACTCACTGTCCCACTGTAAGTCCCTGGTGCCCCTTGCACAGCCAGATCGGCACTAGTGCTCAGAACGAGTAAGTTCATCAGTGGGAAAGTCCCTCATGGAGGTGGCCCCTTTAAGAGGCTTTTGCCGCTGCCACTGTCGCAGCCTCCATCCCACTCAGCCGCTAGGGACTGGGCAGCCTCGTGTCCTCGCCTTGTCCTACCTTCTGCCGTTGCAGGGTGATTTCTTAGATTTCTCCCTAGTTATAGGGCTTGTTCCTCTAGATCCCAGGTGATTTTTCCTTGCTGTTTGCTCCTTGTTTCTGTCACGACTTTGATTTGGTTGCCAGAAGGATGAACAGAGCCTCTATCATCTATGCCATTTTTTTCCCCTTGAGCTTTTTTTTTTTTTTTTAAAGATCTAAGATAGTCCTTTGATTTAGGCATGACTATGTATATGCATGTAATACAAAAGGTGGCCTGGGAAATTTAGGCTATAACTGGATTGCTACTCCCCAGAGGCAATTCTGTAATAAATGAAAGGGAGAGTAGAAATTTTGATATAATTGTTATCATTGTAGTTGTTATCATGGAGCACTTTAATTGTTATTATTCTAATTGTTATGATAGACCCAGAAGTAAATAATACTTTACCTGTACACTCAAAAAATATGCCCCATTGTATTTCAGCTAGTTAAGGTTGTCAAAAATTTGTGTTCAAGCAGATGTTCCAGAAAATGAAGTATTATACAATTATGTTTATTAAAATTTTTATGCCATTATGCTTACAGGACAGCCCAACAATAAAAACTATCTCTAAAAGCTCACACATTTTGATAATTTGCTTTCTCAACAAGTAAGCAAAGCAAACATACGTACACATACCCAAATACATGCACATTCACATACTTCTTTTAGAGGGTAAATTCATAAACCGAAAGTCCTTTGGAAACTTCTGATTACAAAACGATATTATGAACCTCTGGATTTTCGGTAGTTTTCATAAACGTGATCTAGAATGGACAGTTATTTTGGATGGCTATATTGTGTTGATGAAATTAAATCCTTCCAACTTAGTTGTGGTTTTAGGCGAATTGTTCAGTGTTTTTTCATTTTTGCTTTCTTGTATATATGAATAATGTCTTTAATATGCCATCTTCATTCACAACATTGGTATAAGAAATAATCTTAAAGCTTTATAAAAACCTGAAATGCTGAATGAATTCTAAAATATTGATTTACAACTCAATCTAAAGAATGAATTGCCAGATTAACCTCCACTGTGTGGAAGCTTAGGTTCATGGCAAAATTTGACTTACATTCTTTATTGATTCAGGAATTAAAATTTCTTTTAGCATCCCAGTCCTCAAAAAATCTAATGTAAAGTAGTTCATTTCTTAGTGTCTAGTAGTTGTTTTAAATGCATTTATTTTCAGTTAAATTAAAAGGAAATAATGGGGGGCAGGTACAAAATGAATGAAGGTGGTCAAAAGGTACAAACTTACAGTTATAAATAAGTCATGGGGATGTAATGTACAGCATGGTGACTGTAGTTGACAATACTGTGTTATATATTTGAAAGTTGCTGAGAGTAGATCTTAAAAGTTCTCATCACAAGAAAACAGTAATTTGTAACTGGTGATGGATGTTAACTAGATTTATTGATGGCATATCACCATATATACATATATGGAGCCATTATGTTGTATATCTGACACTAATATATTATATGTCAATTATATATCAGTTTTAAAAAGTGAATATTGATCCGAGAAGTTGTTTGACATCAACCTCTATAGCACAACTGTTTTCAAATTTTTTTGTTATTCAAATGCAGTTAACCTATGTGGTAATGCACTTCAAATTATTATTCCAGACAATCCTTTAGAGAGTAAATTTAGGTTGAACGTTTTACTCAATTGTTGTTTTAAGAATGCTTCATGATAATTTTAAATCTTCTACTGAATATAGACTTATTTCACTTAATATTTATCTTTAACGTTTAGTGAGAAACTTTTATGCGAAGTTTGGAAATCTTTTTAGGTTATCATTTAGCTTATCATCTAATCAATTGATTAGCTATTGAAAGAACAGAGATTTTAAAGAATATTAAATAAATGAAGGTTACTGTTTAGTCTTGACATACCAATCAACAAAGTATTTTCTTTGTAATACTTTTCCTATTTCTAAATAATCATATCAGAAAATCTCTCTAGTTTCTCAATTATTGGCTTACTTTTTTTTAAAAAACCCAAATAGTTTTATTGTATAAATATAATCTGTTAATCTGAGGTCACCTAACATTTGTTGTGCTTATTTATATCAATTACATATATGGGGACCACATATCTGGGGACCACTTTGAAATTGCAGTTTTGAATTTTTTAATGAATACTTGTATTAATTTAAAAAGTTGATTAAGATATTAAAACATTTACTATTTTAAGTATTGTTTTTCTTGCTGAGCTGGGTCAAACTATTATTTAAAATGGTTTCGACTGTAAAGAATTTACTATGAATGAGTCTAATTTTAAAAGGTACACTCTTAACAGTTGTTTGTATTAAGTAGAAAAGAAGTATTTGTTTATATGATCCTTGGACGATTTATACTTTAAACTATGAGTAATTCTTTTTATGTTAACATGTTGATAGGGAGCACCATACTTTTCAGTGAATATAGTACTAGCTTTCTGAATATCCATCTGGGTGATGTAGAGGAGGAAATATGAGTGAGAGACTTAAGTACTGAGCTTAAAAACAGTTAATCATTTTTCCCACCCTTACATTGAAATAGTGAGAGCAAGGTAGTGGAAACCACAGCGGGCCACTTGTTACTGTTAACTTAAGTACAAACAGTGGTGGAAGTGTTTAGCCCTTTGGGAAGTTTCGTGATTGAACAAGAACGCTGGAGTTATTTTGATAAGGGAGAATAGCAATGTGGCCAAAACTATATTCATCCCTGAGCTCTGAAGCAAGCCAAGGATGAAGGGCTGAAGTGTTTGCTCTTCCAGATGAACAAAGATAAATTCAGCTAGGAAAATAAACTCAGTATTTTGGTCAATTTGCAACAAAATGGTGAAAGAATTAAACTGTATATTTTAGAACTTGGCATAAAGAGGTGTGGGAAAATAGTTCAGCATCTCCAATTCTGGCTCAATTTTTGCTTTAGAATTGGCAATAGAGCAGAAAATTAATGTATAAACATATTTAACAATACCAAACCAAACGTTGTAAATCCAAAATGAAAACTAAAACTGCATGAGGAAGGAGAGCAAAACTTTTTCCCAGAAGTGCTTACTGATTAAATTTGAAGCCACAGTTTTCTTAGCATTTCTACTGAATATACCTACTAGCGTTAAGAATCAAGGTCTCATTGATTTGAGATGCTGTTTTCTCAGCAGTTTCCATTCTTGTAATTATAATATTCTTCTGTTTGAGGAAGAATTAATTTATGAATGCTTCTGCTCTAAGAACCTATCCTGAAAGAAAAGCATAATGGTTACATTATATTGTCTTTTATTGAATTTGACTTTGTAAAATGCATGCTTTTCTGGGATTCACCTGTACTTTTTCTTAGATGTTGTGTTAGCTTTAGATAGCTAACGCAAATCCCAAATTTTTCTATAGTTTCTCAAATTTTAGGAATTTCAATTACAGCAGATTTTGGACTACTTATTTTGGAGAAACATTTATATGAAAACATCAGATTGAGCTGTTTGCTTTCTTAGTGTAATTAGATCAAGGAATGACTATACTATTCAGGTTTAAGTCTATAATTTTCTGTCACAGTAAATCACAGGATGCTGTCGCTTTATTGTGCTTGGTGCCTAAGTATTCGAACAGTGAACACTTACTTGCCAATTGTTTTGTAAAAATCTTCCCCATTTGGTCTCCTTTTGGGGATTCAATGAAATTGAATTTTCTTCTGATTGAAAGATGCTGTAAAACTGAGGTCAAGGTAGAAGTTCATGAATATACCTATTTAGGTATATAGATGGCATGTCTGTGGTAATGAGAACAGGGTTTTTGGTTTGGTTTTGTGTGAGGTTTTACTTACCTTCCCTACTTTTAGATGCCAAGCTGATGGCTGGACTAAGACATTAGTCCATAGATAATGATATACTGTTTATGTTATGTTGTCTTCCATTAAATTTTAGGAGGTGTTTTCTTCTGACTATTGACTACTGATCACAACTCCTGAGCATAGAAGGGGTTACAAGTTTAAAAATTTGAAAATGTATGGCAAAAGAAAATGTGCTGAAGTTAGAAAGATAACAAAAGATAACAAAAGGCAGGATAGTATAGGGTACCAAATTCTTAAGAAAGTGAGTGTACAATTTCTAAATAGTGGTTCAGCTTGATAGCGATAATAATAACTACTATTTATAAAGTGTTTATTATATGTAATCACTTTACATTCATGTTCTTAATGTTAACAACTCTAAGAGATAAATATCATTATAATAACCATTTTATAGAGGAGAAAACAAACTTCGAAAGATTAAATCACATAGCTAATGTCTGAAGTCCTTAACCTAAAACATCATACTACCTACCAGGCTAACTTAAGTACTTAACTAATGTTTAAATATATATGCACGAATTTTAAACAAATAAACATGCTATAATGTATTGATTAGTATATGTTTATATTAGTCTATATTAGCATTACGTGTTAGTATAAGCATTTATATGATTAGCATATATGATATGGAAAAGTTATATGTAATAATTACAGATTTTAAATTGATTTTTTTAGTTATTTTTCTTTAAGTTACAAAGTATTATTTTGTTTTGTTTTTTTTCTCAACACAGGGAGATTCTGTACAAGCAGGTGATGATTCACTATTCTCAGATTCTGTTACCTTGGAACAAACTACAAATAACATTGGTGGATCCAGTGGACGTGTTAGTCTGTGGATGCAGTGGGTGCTCCCCAAAATTACTATAAAGCTCTTTGCTCCAGATCCTGAAAATAAAGGCACAGGTACAGGATTACTTTTCTTCTGTGCTGAAAAGATAAATATTAAGCACTATTTTTAGAAGAACTAGTAGGCTTTGTTTTATTTATCATTGTCATTCTAGTTAAATAAATAGCCTGAGATCTAATTCAGGTGGTTTCTATTAGCAGTACTAACATGTTGAATGTAATATCTGCATCTTGTCTTATTTGTATTAAAATTCATCCTAAAACCCATGAAGTAATTTCTTGGTCATATGATGTATCATTTTTGCTAAAAGTATTGCAAAGATCGTTGACGGATATCAGCACTACAGACATTTAACTGAGATCTTTCTTGTCTTGAAATAGGTATCTTATCTTAACTGTAAGGCCAATATTGATATTAATTTTGCTTGTTTTTGTAGAATCTTGTATGGTTAATGAACAGAAAGTCTCAGTCCCTCTGTAGATGTCAAGCATATATGTGCCATTGATTGTGGGGCCTGTGCTGATATGATGTTTGCTTCTTATTGCAGAGCTTTGTATGGTCAGCGAACTAGAAGATCTCAGTGCTTCCATAGATGTCCAGGACGTGTATACCAAAGTGAAATGTAAAATAGAAAGTTTCAATGTTGATCACTATAGAAGCAGGTAAATAATGAATAAAGATTGTGGGAAAGGCTATATTTCCTTTGAACAAAGTCTATATAAGAATTTTAATGTTTATATTGTTTAGTTATTTTTTAAAAAATACTTATTCCCAAAGAGGGTACTTAACAGATAAATAGGTTAATTTTACTTGGCATTCATTCATATGTGGAATATAATGTTTTATAAAATAGCAAATCTGTTCATAAATATCCACATTGCTGTATTAAATGACGTAAGCTGCTTTTACTAATTATCTCATACTTTTGTTACATATGTTGTATATTTGCTAAGAACTCTGAGACACAGTAATGGCTTTAGTTTTTGCTGTATCCTTGCCATCCACACCCTATAGCAATGTAATATAGATTAAATAGAGTAACATCTCATGTCCCTTTGAACTTTAGAGACTTTTCTTATATTATGGATGATTAAAATACATGTGGCGGATGTTCCTAGAACCATAATTTTCCTTCCTTAATAAGTTTCTATGAAAAGTATGATTATATGTAAATATAATTTGTTTATAATGATAAGTAATGGTAGCAAAAAGTAAAGTTTTAGATATTTTCACAAGCTGTATAGAAATTTTGTCATTTTTCCAAATAAAAATCCAAATGATTTGGGTTTTGTTTTTTGTTTTGTTTTTTTGTTTTTGTTTTTGTTTTGTTTTGTTTTGCTTTATAATACTAACCTAGAAGGTTTTTTAAAAAATTGAAATGTAATTCACATACCATAAAACTCATACATGATTTTTTAAACTTTTTAAATATCATTTTTAATTTCATAGTGTTTTGGCATAGTAACAGCCTTTAAATCTATTTTTTCTGGATTCATAATATTCATTAAACAATTATTTTTTGAGTGCCTGCAGAGGCGCATATGTTTCTGTGCTTTTATTTTTATTTTTTTCCTCCTGGCATCAGCTAAGCCATTGGCATTATTAGCACTGCCCACAGTGGCATCCGCAGACCATTGCGAGAAAAAGCCATCATCTGCCAGTTCTATGCCTTTATTGATGCATTATATACCCTAAAAAGAGTCTTTTTTATTTAACACATTTCTAATTCTACATTAAAAACATTTGAATTTTTATCCTTTATCACATCTATCATATTGTCAATAACTGTTAAATCTGCCATAGCTGAAAAGTTTTGTCCTAATTGTGAAGTTCAAAATACTTTGCTGGTTTCTTGAGGAAAAAATATTTTGTCAGGTATATAGTAAGACCTATTATAATAGTATTATCTCACCAAGCATATGATAATGGTTTTTATTGTATTAACAGTGAATCAGTTGATTTTTGATAATGGAAAAAAAACTAGCTCTTTAGTTCCTTTTGAATGTTATATCTCTATATCAAAATGGTCTTTGCAATTGATGCGTGAATAGCATAGCTAAAGTAACTTCTTGATGATGTGAATATTACAGTCTATGGTCTAGGTCATCGATGATTTTATTGTTAAGTTTGTAGAAGTTTTAAATATTTAGATCATTCATTTATTTAATCAAAATATTGAGTGTATATTATATGTCAAGCATTATACTAAGAAGTGGGTATATAGTGTTTAACAAAAATAGACATAAATCAAGCCTTTATGGACCTCATAATCTCATGGGTGAGAGAGAAATAAATAACCAACCAAATAAATATACAACTTATCATTAAGACAAATGCTTCTATGCAGAACTACCAGGATGTAGTGCTAATGTAAATTGTTCTGTTGATTTCATTGTCATATCCACATTTTAGTTCATTGTAGTGTTGTTTACATCAAAACTATTTGAAGTAGTTATATGTGCTCAATTTTTTAACTCAGAATATTTGAAGAGAACAGATAAGGTGAACTTATGTTTTCCAGGCAAGGGGAAGGTTGGCAGTCAGGACATTTTGAAGGAGTATTTCTACAGTGCAAAGAAAAACCTGTGGTGAGACTCATTTAGTAATTATGATTTTTTGACAATATAAACTGTTTATCTTTGTTCTTTCATACAATAGGACTAATGGTTACAAGAATTAGAACTCAAGAGTAAATTTTTTTAACTTATTCTTTCAAAATTATATTATAAAATAAAGCTATTTCTTTAAGCTTCTTATGTTTTTTAACCATTTTCCTGTATAGCAGTTAAGTTTTTGAAAAGGTCAAAGGTAGGGATGCTTTTATTAATATACTTTATCATTAACATATTATTATGTTGACTTTTTAGAAGTTTTTCCCATTCATGAGTGAGTCATGTGGATTGTCTTTTATCATAAACTAAAAGTAGTAATTTTACGCTAAAATTAATTTTTGTTTACTTCCATTAACAATGCTTTTGCAGAAAATGGTCCTGACAGAGACCATACCCAGCAGTGGCTCAAACCTAAACCAATGCAAACTTGAGCAGAATTAAAACTATCTAGAATTTTTTGCTTATGGCTTTTATTGCTTTTTGTCTTTTCACCTTCTTTGCTCCTGTCCATCACCTCAAGCCTTGGGGAAGAGTGTTGGTCTCTGGGGCAATGTGGAGGTGTCTTCCTTTCCTGTACTGACAAGCTGAACAGACGCACCTTGTTGGTTCGACCCGTCAGCAAGCAGGACCCTTTCAGTAATTGCTCTGGCTTCTTTCCTTCTGTAAGAAATCATTTTTAAATTATGCTACAGCACTCCCATTAACAGGAACCCAGAGAAGGAATTATACTATCTACAGAGTCAACTCTTGATTTTCATTTTCCTCTATATCATCAACTTTATAAATGAACTATAATGAATTTTTAAATCATAGACGGGTTTTCCATTATAATCTGATTTATTTCTGGGTTACTTGTATATACTATTTATCACTCTGGTTTTGTGAATACAAACTAATTTTACCATGGCACAAAAAAAGTCAAAGTTGGATGTTAGATATGTTTTTAAAATTATGCATGTATTGAATGATCAAGAGTTGACCATACTGCTTTTGTCATTCCTTTTATGATTCTTACTTAAATTGTCCCCCCATCCCCCTATTTTTATGTCATTTCCTTTTCACGGCTAATTCAAAGTACCTTATTCGGTGCTCTCTTGATCTGGACAAGGCTGTATGTCTGTCATTGACTGGAGAATAAATGAACACTAGACTGTACACCAGTGGCTTTTAGAAGTTTGGAGCCTTGTTTTTTCTAATGGTACAATATATCTGAATGTATCATTAAGATAATTATTTTAAGTGATATTTTTAAGTCAGTAAAATGTATTTAATTTTAAAATATTAAGAGCAGATTACCACCATATTAATAGTGATTCTCTTAAGAATTTATCAAATCCTCACAAATATTAGAATATTTTTTAGCATGTGTAAGCTACTTATCTATTTCTTTCCCCTTTTTTTGTGACTTAAAAGGAATTTAAGGCATATCTCTTAAGCATTATAAAAATTAGCCAGGTATTGTGTTCCTAGACTAAATGTTTAATATTGTATTTGCACATCAAATGCTACTTTCTGATTTGATTTTTGAATTTTTTTCTAGCCTAGTCTGGAAAAAGATATCTCTTAAGGTGGCTTTTATGCCAGTGGAAATTCTGTTGAGATTTATTTCCTTCTCCTGGAATGTGCACTAGTTTCTATGAGAAACATTCTTGATAATTGTAACATGTATTCATGGAAAAAAAAAAAAACACCACAATTATTATCCTTTAAAATTTTTCTTTAGTAGTTTTACTGTTTTTTAGTTAACGCTTCCTTAATTATTAGTGTTTTCTAACTGTTCATATAAATAGTATAAAATGTTGATTATTACTGTATGAAAACTAATATTTACATTATCCCAACTATAGCTACTATGTATGCATTCTTTCATTTTTTTCTCTCATATTAAGAGAGTTGGGGATGCAGTAGTTCAACAAACTTTCTCTCGTGGGAGTTTACCTTTTAAGAGTACCTACGTTCATTATGTTTAAAAATATTTTTTCCAAATCAAAACATTTATACATTGAAACACCTTTTATAGTATTTGCAGGTTTCAGATGTTGGTTGTATAGGTCAATTGTTGACTCTGCCCGCTTCTCCAGTGTCCAGTGTGGACACCTAGAGGCAGACAGTGTTGTGGCCTCTTCCAGGGAAGCCATAGCGCAGCCACCCTTCTCTGTCCACTGTTGCCTGCTTTCCAGCAACATAGTGATAAGATTGGTAGCAGTTTTTCTTGTTTTACTGTGTTTCTTTTTGTTTCGAGTATAGAAAGCAAATGGAAAGTGAAATCAGACAAGAGGCAGTGAGAAAGTTGGGAACAATAAAAAATGCTCTGAAGGATGACAGTATATGAAAAATTATTATTTTGCACGTCCATAATGCCTACTTTCCAAGTTTTTTTTTTTTTAATGGTCAGAAAATTAACTTTAAAAAAAGAACACATACAAAGGTAAAATTTTTCTCACCTTTTTTCATTGTACAGTCCAGATTAAAAACAAAATGAGCAGTAATAGCTGAATTGCATAGTCTTTTTTCCTCTCACCAAGACATGGGGTGATAGGCAACAACACAAGAGGAGGAAAATGGAAGCAAAAGAGGTTCCTAGTGATGGGATAGCATAGGCTAAGACACATTGCTGCTTTGCTACTTTTCACTTTTTTCCTGTTTTGGTGAATATATTTCCTTCCTTTTCTTGTTACTACACCTCCTCTTTTAACATTGCTCTTTAGACCCTATAACTAAAAAAATTTATCAGGCCTTGGGGAGAGGTGTGAGGAATGTGAAGTAAATAACTCTATATTGAGTAATTTGCAAAATAGGATTTTATGTACATTAACTGGTTCAAGAAAACTTTTTGAAGAGCTGTTTTTTTACATGTTGAGAAATACAAAGTATGCATTTTACTTTAAAAGTGCTTTTACTATAATTTGCTTATAGTGTGCAATTTGAATATAAGAGTTAATTGGAAAAATTTTGTCAGAAATATTGAAGTTAAAATGACATAATTTTTACTCTCAAATGTTGTATGTGTATTAATATAGTATTAAGCCTAAGGCATATGAGTTATAGAAGAGCTGTTAGGTTTTGTAAACAATATGATAGCCACTGAAAATAGGCCAGTTTTAAGACAAATGTTTTATTTCTGTGTCATATTATCATTTCCAGTAAACATGAATTAAATGGTTAGTTTACTTATCAAAGCATGATATCAGTGAGCCTCTTTTTATGGGCTCCGTCTTCCTATAAATTAGCCAAATTATCAAAGGAAAAATCTTGTTCTTATAAATGTTAAGTAAAGTCAATAATTTTTTCTATTCAGGTTGTCACAACTAGAAATGGATAACGTAGTTATTTCAGTTTCACTTGCCTAAACAACTCCCCTGTGGTCCATATTATGACAGCATATTTACACTCTAAATGAAAAATTATCAAGAATGAAAAGATAAAATCTAGAGATGATCCGTTCCAAATTCTGAATGTTACAGAAAATGTAGAAATAAATCATAGAAACAGGCACAAAGATGTTATAACTACCTCTTGAGATCTAGAACTAGAACTCAAATTGCTAACTTTCAGTTCAGACATACTGTCTTAGAAGCTTTTGCACCATCTGCAGAATTGTTCAGTAATGCGCTCATTAAGAGGTGTAGAAATAATGAAAGGATATAATACCAACTGAGATCATTTTATGCTTTCAAATATATATATATATTTTAAATATGTATTGTGATTTCCTTTTTCTGAAACAGACAACAGCAAAACTTCTAGATGGCTCTCACCAGCAGCATGGATTCCTCTCTTTGACATATACAAAAGCGGTAACAAAAAATGTCCGTCACAAGTTAATATCAAGAAATGAGCGAAGAAGTTTTCATAAGTTATCTGAAAGTTTTACGGATGGTTCTCCTCATTTTCTTCATGAAATTCTTCTTTCAGCACAAGCTTTTGATATTGTCCTTTGTTTTCCTTTACTTAATGCCATTGCAAGTATATTTCAAGCAAAATTACCAAGGACCCAAAAAGAGAAAAGAAAATCTCCTGGTCAGCCTATGAGGACCCATACACTAACTTCGCGCAATTTACCTCTGATTTATATCAACACAAGTGTAATCAGAATTTTTGTTCCAAAAACAGAAGAAATGCAACCACGTATTGAAGGTATTGTCTTCAGAAATTCTTTTTATCTGATTTTAAAAAACTTTCTTCTAGAGACCTTAGTTGTAATTTGCAGTTGGTTATGTTTTAGAAAGAGTAAATATGTTATAGTCATTCTACAGCTAAATCTTTATAAGTTATGTCAGAATACTGGGTATGTTTTTGACTATTAGTTACTAGAATAAGAAATATGAGATTGTTTTTCTTCGGGGCTTTTGCTACTAAAGCTTATACTTTCTGTCATTTGTTTTATTAAACTCAAATATTGGGTTCTGTATACCTAATATAACTAAAAATTAATTTAAAAAATAAGCCAACATACCAAGGCTCTTGTGACTTCTTCTAGATTTCTCAGTGTCCTCTGAAATTGCTCTAAGTTTTAAAATGAATTGATAATTCTACTGCCTCCATTCACAAGAGCGACATTTAAATTTTAATTTCCCCCTTACTATAAAGGAATGAAGAACCTTAAGAATTTTGAGTGAAATATAACAGTGGTTAATGGTAATGGATTTCAGAGTTACATAGACTTAAGTTCAAATCTCAGCTTTGCCAGTTATTTATTGTGAAATCTTGGGAAAGTTAATCTAAATTCCTTTGTTTAAAATGGTAATTAGAGTACCTATCTTGATAGTAGGCCTTATTGATAGCTTACTTTCAAATGATGACTATATTATACTGCATGCATGGAGCCAGTTCCATAGTAAGCTCTCAATAAAAGGAAGTCTTGTCAGAAGAAGGTTGTTCATTTTTTTTAAAAGAGTATTTCTGGAGGTCCTACACTTCATTACCACTTACCCCTCATTGGTCAAAACTTAGATGGCCCTGCTGTAAGAGAGGCTGAGGAACAATCCTTACGTAGGGCCCTGTGAATTTGAGAGAGAAACGAGAGTGAGTATCTGAGAGAGAGATTGTGGTTTCTACCACATGAAAACAGCGAAACTCTTTTTCCTTTTTAGTTATTAGGAGGAAGACCTTGGATGTTAAATAACAAAAGAAAAGCACCTGATTCCATTCTCTTTTTCTCAAGGCCTAGTCTGTCTCTTGTTCTGTCTCGCACAGACAGATGATCTTAATCAGAGATGGTATTCTGCCTAACATTGATAATTAGGTTTATTTAAAATAATGTTTTCTTTAACATTTCTGTAAATAAAAGAAAATATTTGTAGAGTTTTGTAGTTCTTAATTATCAAGATGTCTAGAGATAAATTCAGAGTATCATACTTATGGAATCTTAATACAAACCAGTTTCTATTTTTTAATTCTAATTTTACTAGTATCTGTCATAAAACTGATTACTTTGAGATGTGAAATTAGTATTCTTTGCATATACTATATTCTGACAGCACTATACATTGTTTTCATCTGTTTAAATAGTTTGTGGAAACACATGAGCAGTAAAGAATAAAGAGTTAGTCTTTTTTGAGCAATTACAAGTGACATGAGAGACAAACCACTAACCAGAAAAGAGGTTGCATATTTATTGCAGAAGCAATGACCTTTATGCTTTTTCCTTATTGTTATCCTTTATTATATGAATATCTAATGAATGTTTAGATAATACAATTTATGTTAAATTCACTTAGGTAAAAAAAGGTAACCTACATTTTTACACAATATAGTTCTCTGAGAACCAGTTTGAGAGTCATGATATTTTCTCATAACTGTACAACAATAGGAACACGCACAAAAGTTACTGAGATTTTCAAACCATTTTTGATTTTCCAGCTGAGATTAGGGGAAAACACTATTGAAACAGGAGTAATTTGGCTGTTATTACAGAAAATTTATCATTTTGGGAAAAGAGTCTGGGGTAGTACATTATATTTCAAAAACATATTATCTGTAACTATTAAAATGAAATTATAGATATTTTGTATCTAGATAAAAATAAGAATAAAGTCTCATGATCTCATAAAAAATTCTAAATGTTTTTTAACAATTAAGGATATTATTTTCCATAAATATCTCTCTGGTTGGTACAGAAGCATGCATTTTTCTAACTGTAATTTTTATTTAACATAAATATGTTAGTCGGCTTGTGTGGTTTTCTGAAAATTTCTTGTAGCATATATTTTATGTTCTCCATTACATAATTTTCTATTTTTATTTTAATGTAAACAATTAATAAGGCCAAAATTTCATTGAAAATAAGAAAAAAGTGGACGTGGTTCCATAGTGTAGTGGTTAGCACGTCTGCTTTACATGCAGAAGGTCCTGGGTTCGTGCCCAGTCTATGGCCATGCCACTCTGAACAAGCCTGATGTTTGATCTTGGAAGTTAAGCAGGGTTGGGCCTGGTTAGTACTTGGATGGGAGACCACCTAGGAAGACCAGGTGCTGTAGGCAGAAAGAAAGAAAGGAAAGAAAGAAGGGAGGGAGGAAGGGAGGGAGGGAAGAAAAAGAAAGGAAGGAAAGAAAGGAAGGAAAAAGTGATATTGGAGGTGAAAGTATAGGATGAGATGGAAGGTAATATAGAGAAAATGCGCTGTGAAAAAATAGGGAAAGCTCACTCAGACGATCAGGAAGTAAAGCAACATAGCTGATTGCGATGCTTTCATAGTAATATAGAGAGTCCTCAGGAGTATGACTTAGTCGGTCTCTAAATAATAATCGCCTGTTAACTAACCCTAAGGTGAGTCCTTTTTCCTCTAATATCTCCTATACTGTTTTAACTTAAGGTTTCATACTTTAAATCCCACACCATAAAATATTAATATTTTAATATTAAAATATTAATAAAAAAAGATCAAATAAAAATAAAAAGATCAACCAAATGTATATGCTTCATTGCCCATTAAGTTTTGAAATTGGTCCTGGAATATAATTACAGTATCAGTATATTGCTTTTTCCAGATGACCCAGTCTGGCTAAGACTGTTAAATGGGTGTCCAATAGTGTTTATACTGGTGAATCTTCCTTAATCTGACATAGCTGTTTCTTAATGTGGGCATTTGATCTTTGTTTAAAATTTGCTCGTTTGTCTTAAAATATTTTATCTAATTGATGTACTGAAATTTCTGAATGTTTTTGGTATTTGTTAAGGGAACATTTTCACAGTGAATCGCTCATTCCTTTTTATGGCCAGATGATGTTCCATTGTATGGATCTACCATATTTTGTTTATCCATTCACCTCAGACACTTTCTTTGCTTCCACCTTGGGGTTAGCTATGGAGAGTAATGCTACTGTGAACACGGCCATGTAAGGGTTTGTTCAAGTCCTTTTTCAGTTCTTTGGGGTTTATACCTATGGATAGAATTGCTAGATCGTTTGGTAATTTTATGTTTAGAATTCTGCGCTTTGAGAAACCACCAATCTGCTTGGAAGCCCTTTTGACTAGGGCAGCATTTGTGGCGTTTACTGAACAATGTTAACGTGCAGGCATACTTGAGTCAGCAAGAAGAGCAATGGGAGCTTACTCTCGGTAAGAGTGGTAGCACCTGTGTACCTCTGCAGTGAGGCAGCATCAAAGGTTCATTGGTTAACTCTGGCTTCATTTTTCTATCACACTCAGCAGTGATTTATTGAAACAGGTACTGTGCTTTATCAATTTGTATACATGTCAGAAGGAATAAGAGTTTGGCTATTTGAGAAAAGAGAGAAAAAGGGTTTTTATTTCCTTTATGTGTGTACATGTTTTGTTTGTTGCTTTTGGCTTATTGTCTTAGAACCATTAACTAATACTACATATCATACAGTTTTGTTGATGTTTTGTATTTCCCATTCGGCTGTTATTACTAGGAAAATTCTCAATTGATTGTAATTGCAAAAATATTTCTAGCCTTTTACTATCTTATTTCTAAAGCCTTTTTCTTTCTTTTTTTGGTGGAGTTTGTGGTGGGATTTTTAAGGTCTTACTCCAAAATTCAGATGCCTGAGTACCTCCTAAGCAGGTAACATTCAAAACGAGCATATTAGTTGGGAGGATATTGTTATAGCCATCTTTGGAAAACATAGTGTGCCACATTCTCTGTGGACTTTTGGTTAATTTTAGTCCTTTGCGTATATGAAGCACTTTTTGCAATAAACACCTTTTTAGTGGCATTTTTCGTGACTTGGTATATAAATGGAATAAATTCCTAGCAAAATGATTACTAGATCAAAGGGCATGTACCTTTAAAATATTAAGAGATGTCAAATTGCCCTCTTAAATGGCTACACCAGTTTATACTGTTTTCTCACTCTCATCCTAGCAGAGGTTTATCATTCTTCTTGGTCTCATTAATGAAAAGTATACTCTTTTTCTGAGGAGTTGCTCGTCTTTTCCTTATCAATTATTAGAGCTCTTTGTGTATTAAACCTTTTGTCTGACTTACATTGTATCGCATACATCTTTTCATTTCTGGATTTTTACACTCTGCCTGTGCGTGCGTGCGTGCGTGTGTGTGTGTGTGTGTCTATGTATATATCTATATTTATATCTACATGTATATACCTTTACTTATATTTATATCTATTTATCTGAAATGTTATCTATCTGAAATTGCCAGAATATGGGCCTATTCATAAAATACAAATACAAAAATGCACACCAAAAATTCAGAGGTTTGGCACATTATGTTTTTTTGACACAGTCTTTCATCATTGCTATTCTTAATTCAAATGATCATAATTCACCCATAAAAAAATTATTGCAGTAAAATACATATAAAATTTAGCATTTAAACCATTTTAAAAGTAGACAAATTTTTAAATGTATATTTTATGTGAAATAGTGAATGTTTTCATTTAATACATTTTAAAAGATATAATGTGTCTAAATAAGGGAAACATGATTTCAGCAGCATTTCCATTAGAAACAAATATGCTTACTTAAATGACTCCAGTAAGATTTAGGGAGTCAAGAGCATAGTATTCATTATTCTCTAGAAAGGCTTTAAAAAGTAGTTTGCTTGAATAATATTTTTATCAGATTAATTAAACTGAAAGTATATGTGTAAATTATGCCTTAATGAGTGTGATAGCAGAGCTAAATGATGGTATGTCATAATTCTCAGAAACTATATTATAAAAATATCTACAATTTGTGCCCGTAGGTCAGAAATGATTCATAAACTAGATGCAACTACATTTCCCATTAAGATACATAACAATCATTAGGTCACACCTTTATTGAACCTTCTTTCTGTCTTCAACTGCAAATATGGCAAAAACTTATACAACCCTTTGTTGATAGCTTTGTGTAGGTCTGTCACTACAGTTACAGCTTTATTAAAGTATAACATTGCACAGTGACAAGTTTAAGTACTCTTGAGACTTTAGATGTTAAACTATATTGAGTTTATATTGAGAATCTTAAAGGAAAGTTGGTCTCCAAACACCTTTATTTCATGTTGGACTTAAGAAAACTTAGTTATAAACAATAGTCTTACAGTTATCTGAAAATTGCATGAAAATTCTGCTCTTTATTTAAGCTTTTGGTTACTTATACAAGCTCATAATATCAGAGTTGGACATAGCCTTTTATTTTCAATACACACTCTCTTGCCCCAAGAAGATATAAAATGTTTCAGACTTAGGTTGCATGTTGCATTGAATATAAAAGTTTTTAATAATTCATGTATAAAATTCTGTCGATAAAAATATATTTAGCATTCTAATATTTTAAAGAAATATTAAATAAAATTCAAATTTTTGATTTGAATATCGTTTGCATTATGTTCAATTATTATCAAGATTCTGAATCTATAGGTATTTGAGTTCCAGCTTAAGATATTTAATTCAGGATAGAGGACTGTTTTTTGGATCTAGCATGAGTCTTCTAGAGTGAGTGGTTCCTTATGAGGCTCAATTTTAAAAAATACAGTTAAAGCAAAGAAGGAAGGCATTCATTTTCATGTTGAAAATGCTTCTAGAGGGAATATTTCCTCATATGGTCCAACTATTAAATGCAGGTGAAATAAACCAAAAAAGTTTTTCCAACTGTAAAGTAACTGAAGAAATGACTGAAAGCACTTTCTTGTATAAATACATATTTTTGTTATTTTTTCTTATATCTCAAAGATACATTATGGTAAGCTGAATACTTTTATAATAAAACTGATTAGTTTGTAAGTGATCTGTATGTATTAAGTGCTTTTTTTTTTATTATAACTTCATAGTCAGTATAATCTAGTGAGAACACTCTTGGCTCTTGCAGAAACAATTCTGTTCTTGGATCTGGCTTTGTATGTAACACCAAGTACGTCATTTTTCTTCCATATGTACCTCATTTACTGCAGTGTTTCTATTGCATTTCAGACTTTCATATGGTGGGTAGTATCTGTAGCCTGGAAGAACAGTTAGCAGGTACACTAATTGCACTTTTGTGTTATGGTCTATTCTCCAGGCTTACTATTTATTGATTTAATTGATGCCTGCTGCTTAATCAGAGGTTTTACCCACATGGAACTATTTGATAAGGTTGGCGTAAAATGCAAGATCTGTAAAATGTAAACAGTGTTCATAGTATAAGGACCTATAATCAAGCCAGACCTCTAGTCATTTGAAAATAGTGCAGCTGCATGAGAAGTAGTTTTCTATTTGATCTTTTTGCTGTGGACATTTAAAATACTGTCTTTATTGTGACATCCATATGCTAATATTCATTATGATAGCTCATCGCTTTTTTCTCCTTTTGCTGTCCTTCCTTTTTCCACCCTCCTTCCATCTTGCCACTCCCTTTATGCACATCTTATTCTGTTTCCTTCTTTTCCTCACGGAATATCTTTCTTCTTATTTTTTCTGATTTTCTTAATTCTGATTTTTGTTCTTAGACTAATCTAAGTCAGACCATACCGAATGTACTGCTGAAGCAGCTGGAAGTAATCTCTTAGCGTTTGCATTCTTTGAGCACCACAGTTTAGGAAATATGGATTGTATGCCTTCATTGGCATGTTCTGTTCAGGATATTCCTGAGGTCTTGCAGCCAGTCCTTTTCTGCTCCATTTGTGGCAGATGATAGTTTCTTGAAAGAAATTATGAGTTTTAGTATATGTGTTCTTTAAAACCCAGACGGTTGTATATTGTTAATAATTCTTAAACAATTTTTAAACAGGTACTACAGTATAATATGTTGGAAAAAGAGAGAATAAAGTATAATATAAATTAATGGGGCCATCAAGAACCCCTATGCATTCCAAATAGTCCTTAGAAAAGATACTGAATTAGCTGGTGATTTATAGAAAAATGGTTGAACTTTATCAGACCATATGGTAAAATACTGTTTTATTCAGCACAAAGAAAAGAAATCAGAATTGATATATCCTTTTACCTTTTATAGTTTTATGGGATTACTTACCTTAGTTTTAGATTCAGTTAGGAGGTAGAACTTTTTACATAGGTGTGAAATTACTGTTTCTCGAGCAATTTCACAGTAGTAATTATTAAAATTTAAAAGTACCTAAAATATCAAGTTGAAATGCCCTCATGTATTAAAGTATTTTTTTTTTCTTTCTTCAGCTTTGCAGTCATTATATTTCTTTTGGATTTTCTGAGATGTTATGGCTAATATGGTGCTGTATTGTGTGTGTGTGCGCACACACACACATGCATATTTAATTCTTAATCATGTAAATTAAATGGCTTCAAGAATTTGTTACTGACTTTGTGGTATCCTATAATATATTTGTAGACAACACCGTAGTGTTAAAAAGCCCGGGTCTGAAAATCACTTGGGAGAAAGGTGCAGTAGTATAAGATTATGAAATGAGATAAACATACTGCTTCAGTACTGCTTATATGTGTTTAATACGTTTTAATGTTAGGATGGAGGGGTTTTTTTTTTTTCATCATTTAAATCATAACAGAAAACAACTTAATGAGAGATAAAAGAAATAAGAAAAGCATCCAATGTTTTTATTTTAAACAATTTTTTTGGTCCTAATTTTTGGTCTTATTTTAATGTGTCTATTCTTTTACTCAAAGATTTCTTCTTATGTGTGAAGTTGCTCACAGATCCACTGTATACCTCAAAATCTATTTCTTCTGTTATAGTCAATCAGGCAGCAAAAGAAGACACCATGGTTTTGAAGATTGGCTCTGTTGCTATGGCTCCCCAGGCTGACAATCCTCTTGGCAGATCTGTCCTCAGGAAGGATATTTACCAGTAAGTTTATTTTATGTTCAATTTTGCAACCATTTCATCCTGTAAAGAAGTACACTGATCAATAAAACTTGCTTAGTGTGGCCTGTAGAAATACTTTTCATTCGGGATCTTTTGATATTTAAAACCAGGTTTTTCTGATTTTCTTCAGTTGTGGGTTTGTAAATTCATTCAGACAAATCAAGTATTTCTGTGAAGTGTTGATGAATAACAGAATATAAGTACCAAATCACCATAAAACTGAAGAAGCACAGTTTGGAAAATTTTAGCAGACTTTAGCTTTGACCAAATCTCTAATCACATAAGAAAATGAGGTCCTCACTAGAACTACCACATCCTACTGTAGTCATGTTGTATCAAATTGAAGAATTTCTTAATTTAACTATAAGCCCTTATTTGATATGTTGGACTGTGGATGTCATATGGATCAAAGCTGTAAAGAAAAGCAAACTTCTAAGGAGAAATTTCAGAGTAAACACTTTCTGTGAAAATGCCATGCTCTGGATTTTGTCACTGAGTATTTGCAAACCACACCGAGCATATATGGACAACTAAACTGGTGAACATATGTAATCAACATGATAAAAATAATATATCATTCGTACTGAAGTTGGCACTACTGCCAGACATAAAAGTCCAGTTGCAAATAAACCATGTGAGAAAAGTTGCAGAAATACAGATGAACAAGTGTCTTAGTCTTCCTGCTGGTCTGTTTTTCAGATGTAGTCTCATTCTTTTAAAAAATAAATTCCTACTGTTCTAGAATAAATGTTACTGCTAGGAAAAGATTCTGATTTTTGTAATGAATTTATCACCTAGAGAGTAATAGCTACTTTAAGTGGACCTGGGGATTTTGTTTTTCTCAAATTTTTCTAATATCCGAGTTGATATTTTTTTCCTTTGAATTATATAACATGCTCTTTTTCTTATATTACTTTTTTAAGTAGCTTATGGTATTCATCCCTTAAATAAGTTTTTATTTTGCTAGCCTAAGTAAAATCTTATGATGTCAGAACTGAAGGAGGCTTTGTGAATTATTTAATCCAAATTCCTTGTTTTATAGATTAGGAAACTAAAGATCCAAAAAGAATAGCTGTCTCTAGTCAAATAATGATCAAGCCAAGATCACAGCTCACATTTTTCGACTGCCTCAGTATCTAGAGGAAGGATTGTAATAGAATCCTTTCTGAATGAAAATAATTTAATTTTTTAATAAATAGAAATTCTTTCAGGCATATTTGTCCTTTCACTTCATAAATGAGTGGTCTCCAAAGAAGGTCCTGCTTTACTTTCGTGAAATATGTTTCATATTAGAAGACCCTATCACCATCAACAAAGAGAACTGAGGGACTTCCTTTCCTCCTCTACCCTCTCTACTGTCTGGCTCTTCAGCAGTTATTTGTGTTTTTTCCTTTCCTTTGTCCTTCTTGAACTTTTTCCCTCTTTCATTCTCCTTATTTACTTTCCCTACTTTCTTTATGCCTAATTTTTCCTTACCTCCTATATCTTCCTTCACTTTTTACCTTTTCCCTTTCTATACTTTTTCTTCTCTTTACTTTCTACCTTTTTTCCCTGTCTCATTTCCTTCCTTGTTTCACTGCTTTGTTTGATTTATTTTATAGAATATAGAAATATGGTGCCAAAAAAGTAAAGTAAGTGTTTAAAAAAAGTATATTATCTTTTGAGAACATCAGTGCCTCACACAGACTACATAAAAATATGTATACAAAAAGAACATAATAGGTACTTTATGTTTATAAAATAAATGCCCTGTTTCTAAATAACTGACAAAACCAAAGCACACAGAAGTTTTACATGTTTTGCCAAAAGCACATACTTAACTAATGGCAGAGCATTTCAGAATCTATTTCTTATGAATTTATTTCAGAGTTCTTTTTAAATTTATTTTTCCATTTTTTAGTCCCTCCCCTTGATTATACAATGTAGTCATTTCACTGTTCTACTCCCTTTCAATATGTTTTTACTTCCTCTTTCTTTTAATCTGCTCTTTGTGTTTCTTCTTTCTGTTTGGTTTTTCTAACTTCCCCATCCTGATAACATAGTTGATGGTGAAAGACTGGATGCTTTCTCCCTAAGATTAGGAGTAAGACAAGGATGTCTGCTCTCACCACTTCTATTTAGCATTATACTGGAGGTTCTGTCCAGGGCAATTAGGGAAGAAGTAAAAAAAAAAAGAAAGGCACCCAGAGTATATGGAAGAAATAAAACTATGTCTTTCTGCAGATGACATGATCGTATATATAGAAAATTTTAAAGAATCCACTGAAAAACTACTGGGATAATAATGACGAGTAATGAACAATCTAAAAGAGAAATTAAGGAAACAAATTCATTTATAAAAGCATCAAAAAGAATTAAATACAAATAAATTTACCACTTGTACTCCAAAACTTACACTCTGAAAAGTACAAAACCTTGTCAAAAGAAACTAAAGAAGATCAAATACATAGAGTTATATCTCATCTACATAGATCAGAAGACAGTATTGGTAGATGATGGTACTTCTCAAAATCATCTACAGATTCACCATAATCCCAATCAGAATTCCAGCGTACCTCCTTTGCAGAAATTGACAAGCTAATCCTAAAATTCATATCAAAATTATTCTTATGGAATCTCAAGGGACCCAGAATAGCCAAAACAATCTTGGAACAGAAGAACAAAGGTGGAAGACTCACACTTCTTGATTTCAAAATTTATGACAAAACAATAGTAATCAAGGCAGTGGAGTACTAGCATGAGGATAGACATATAGATTAACCTATAGAATTGAGAATCCAAAAATAAACCATCACATTTACTGTCAATCGATTTTTGATAAAGAAGCCAAGGTAATTCAGTGGTAAAGAGTAGTCTTTTCAACAAATTGTGCTCAGATTACTGGATATCCAGGTGAAGTCAGACTCTAAACTGACATTATACACAAAAATTAAAATGGATCAGAGAACTAATATGAGAGCTAAAATTTTGAAATTTATAGAGGAAACATAGTAAATTTTTGTGACCTTGGATTAGATAATGCTTTCTTTAAAATGACACCAAAAACACAGAGGCAAAAGAAAAAATAGATAAATTGGACTTTATCGAAATTATAAACTTTTGTGCTGCAAAGGACTCTATTAAGAAGGGGCCATCTACATATTGTGAGAAAACATTTACAAATCTTGTATCTGATAAGAGACATAATCAGAATATGTAAAGAACTTTTATAACTCAATAAGAGAAGAACGACTCAATTTTAAAAATGGGCAAAGAATTTGAATAGATATATATATCCAGAAGATAGAAACATAGCCAATAAAGTGCATGTGAAGATGTTCAACTCAATTAGTCAACAGGGAAATACAAGTCAAAACTACACCCACTAGAATGACTATAATAAAAAAGATAATAGATGTAGAGAAATTGGAACCCTCATACATTTCTAGTGGGAGTGTAAAATGGTGCAGCTGCTGTGGAAAACTGTTTGGCAAGTCCTCATAAGATTAAACATAGAGTTACCATATGATGCAGTTATTCTATTCCTAGATATGTACCCAAGAGAATTGAAAACATATGTCCACATAAAAGCATGCACACCAATGTTCATAGCAGCACTATTCATAATAGCCAAAAAGTGCAAACTGCCCAAAGGTTCTTCAACTGACAAATGGCTAATCAAAATGTGGAATCTTCATACAATAGGAGGGGAAAGAGAAATGACTGTTAATGGGTATAGAATTTCTTTTTGGGGTGATAAAAATGTTCTAGAATTAGATAATAGTGATGTAGAATGATATGTACAGTGAATACTCTTACAATGAATGATGGATAGTGAATACAATGAGAATATATATGAAAAACACCGAAGTATACACCTCAAAAGTAAATTTATGGGATGTCAATTATATTTCAATAAAGGTGATTTTAAAAAATATATGTCAAAGACTGATGTCACAGAAAGGTCCAGGGGAATCAAATTCCAGACAGAGAAATATCCTTCTTATGTGCGTAGAGAGTGGGTGCTCTTTTTAACCCTGGAATGGTTTGCTTTGCCTGCCTATAAGCAAGGGGGTTCTATTGTGGGAAAGAGAAATCCAAGGGCATTTATCAGTCATGTAGGCTACAGTGACATATTGGAATCTAGAGAAGAACCAAACGTGTAATCAGCCCTCCACAGTGCACTACGTTAGTGTTGGGTGGGGAGAGGAGAGTTGGCAAAAAAATTTGAGTTTTTGGAAGTTTCACCTTCCTTAAAAGACAAAGCCATGATAGAGATGCACTGTTCAATCCAGTAGCTGCATGTGGCTCTTCGGTTTTTGCTATGTGGCTAGTCCAAATTGAGATGTTTTATAAGTATGAAATATATACAAGATTTTGATGGATTAAGAAGAAAACAAAGTAAAACATATCATTAAAAATCTTTATATCGATTATACATTGTGACGACAATATTTAAGATATATTGAATTAAATATATTATTACAACAATTTTCCAATATTTTTTAAAACCTTTTTTCAATGAGACTACTAACAAATTTTAATTTATATAGATGGCTCACATTTGTGGTTTGCATTATATTTCTATTCAGCTGTGCAACACTATTAGGAGAGGCCTGCAATAAACACAGGATAAGTCTTTCCCTTGAAACATTTGAAATCAAAGTTGAATTAAGCTTAAAGTTGCAAATCAACCAAACCTAGCTCAATTCCTGATTGAAGTGAAATTATCTACCCCTTTCCTATTTTGCCTAGGAAAAAGTATGCCTTCTCTGGGAGAAAATAACATTGACTTTGTTAGTCTTCTATACGTGTACAATACATAATAAAAATTATAAGATATCAAAGAAGCAGGAACATTTGACCCATTATCATGAGAAAATTTAGCTAGTAGAAAAAGACCCACAGATGACTGAGATGTTGGAATTAGTAGACAGGAGTTTGAAAAACTGTTATTGATATTTTAAAGAAAAATATTGAAAATATGGATATTTTCATAGACATGAACTCTATTTAAAATACATTCTAAAATTGAATAACACAGTATCTAAAATTAAAAGACTCATTGGATAGCCATAATAGCAGATGGGCAAGCAGAAGATAGGATTCGTGAGCTTAGATATACTGAATGGAAATTATCTATGTTGAAGCACAGAGAGGGAAAAAAGAACGGAAAAGAAGCGAACAAGAAAGACAACAAACTGGAAAATGTGGGGCACTGTCAAATGGTCTAACACATGTGTTAGAGTACAAGGAGTCGAAGAAAGAGAATGGAACAAAAGGAAAAATTAAAGAGATAGCCCTTGAGACTTGTCTAAAATTAACAACAGTCATTCACCAGCAGACTCAAGAAACTCAGTACCCTGTCTCAATCCAAGCCAAATAAGTGCAAAGAAAACTACATCTAGGCATAATGTGATCAAATTACTGAAAATCAAAGCTGAAGAGACGCTTTCTTGATGGGCTGAGGGAACATGCTAAGCAAGGAGAGAATGCAACAAGATCTGCTCCCCCGACACAGGTTTCAAGGTCTATGACAGAACTCTGGAAAAGAAGCTTTTATCTATGATAAAGTTTGTCATTTTGGTTATTAAAAATAATAAAGAGAAAAATCTTAAATATGAGCTGTACAAAAAAGACATATTACCTTTGAAGGAACAATAAGACTGAAGGAACTGAAGATCTTAAATTTGAAGATGAGAAAACTTTTAGTGAATATGGAACCATTCTTCCAATACTTGCCCTACAGTGTCATAAGAGTAGTTTCATTACTTCTGAAGCTAAAAATAGACCTAGGATCAGTAAATTTGTGGATATTACAGTGACACTAATTAGATCTCAATAGAATGGAGATCTTTCAAGTTATAAAAGCATTATAATAAAGGGCTATTCATTCGTTAGTCATTATTTAACATGTTTATTACGAGCCTGCTCTGTATCAGGCACTTTCCTGGGAATTGAGTGCACGTCAATGAACAAGACAAAGAGAAATTTCCCTGTTCATAAAACATACTTTTCATTAGGGAGAGAGACCATAACAAATTAATAAATAGGTATTCCAGTATGTTAGAATATCGTTAAGTGTTAGGGAGGCAACACAGCAGGAGGAAGATCGGAATTGGCAGGCGAAGGTGGGCAGCATGGCCTAATTATGAGAGGAGGCCTCATGGAGAAAACAAGGATCCTGAAGCCAGAGTGTGCAAAGAAGCCTGTGGCAGCTGAAGCAGTGCCCGGGGGAATGTAAATGGGCGTGAGATAAGAAGCATTATGGAGGAGACTTACAGGCCGTTGTGAGGGACTGGCTTTTATTTTGAGTGAGATGTGGTTGAGGGGAGAAATAATCCACATGTGCTGAATTTTGAAATAATGCTTTCATTATTTACAAAGTATTTACTTGCAGAAAGAAATGAAGGGATTGCCGGCAGGGACTAAAGGTACACATTTGAACAGAAGTAAAATATGCATTTAAAAATGGAGTCAGAGTTCAGTAAAACAAATGGAAGTTCGATATTGATCTTAGAAGTCATGTTAAGGATTCTTTCTACTGTTTGAGTTAACAGAATATGTGAAATGAAGTGCTTTTGATTATTGAGGGGTAGATTTTTTTTTTTAATCAGATGAGAAGCCCCCAGGGTGTCTGAGCACAGAAGTGATTTCATTTATATTTAAGCAGATAATTCGGACCAACATGTGAAAATAGACAGCAGGCAAGGAAGGGCACGGTTTTGTGACTTGCTGTAATCTTGGCAGGAGATGATCGTGGTTTGGCCCAGAGTAGTCGCTATGGAGGTGGTAAGAAGTGGTCAGATTCTGGAGCTCTTTAAAAGGTAAAGGCACATAGGATCTGAGACAAAAGAGAGAAGGATAATTCAGTTGCATGGCCTAAGCAACCAGAAGGATGAAGTTAACTGAGGGAAGGAAAATTGGGGAAGATTTGGTTTGGGAATTGGGCAAGTAGAGATCAGTTTATTTTTGAAAATGTTAACTATCTCAGTAGGTAGTGAGCTCCCCACCATTGATGTTCCAGAGGCTGATAAGTCCACAGAGGAGGCTTTAGAGCGGGGTTTGATTTATTTCGAATTAGACCAGTGCTTCTTAAATTTAACGTGTCTACAAATCATCTGGGGACCTTGTTAAAATTCAAGTTTTGATTTGGGAGGTCTAAGATGAGGCCTGAAATCTCACATTTCTACCAAGTTCCTGAGTAACTAGCTATGACTGATACCGGCTGATTCTGATATGCTGCTTCAGACACCGTACCTCATTAGGCAGATTAGATAAGTGGTTTCTAAACCTTTAATAAAGAGAGGATTTTTTAAAAATATATTTTTAATGAATGCTAGTAATTTTTAATGCTGTACACTCAAACATTGTAAAAGGCTCTGTGACAAAAAGTAAGTATCCTCCATTCCAAGGCTTTCCTACTCCCTAACAAAATCGCCCTCAGTGCAGTCTTTAACTTCAAAATTTTCAAAGGCTTTCGGTTGATAGCAGTTACTCACTTTTGTAACTTATAATTCAGAAAAGGTAAAATAATAAGACTCCTATTAACATTTCTTATGTGAATTTGTACTTTATTACTCTTAAAAGCATCTGACCCACTGGAAAACAACAGAACTTAGGTAACATGTTATTTATTTGGTGTTCATGTTCAGCCTTGTATCCTTATGAGCCCCTCCCTTAACCCTTTATCCTCTTTTACTGCCTCCTCCTTGCCTACTGATCTACCTACTTTACAACTGCTAATTCCAGGACAAGATGATCTCTCAGTTTCCTTTTGGCTCAATCTGAGATTCTCCTATGATATGTTCGACCATTTCCCTGACTTATACTGTAGACCTGAAGCGTAGTCTGGCCTGATAGTTTTTCCTTTATCTTAACACAACTTTTTTTCCTGAGAGATGATTCAGGTTCTAGTCTCAAGCTAAAAGAGAAGCAGAGAAACAGTTAAGGATAAAGGGTTATAAAGGCATATTAAAAAAGAAATTAGCTATGCTGGAAGTATTCTTTCGTAAGATGATTTAAGGAACTTAAAATAAAATTGGAATTATAATAAAAAATTAAAATTTTAGATGTTTATAACTTAACCAGATGAAGAATTTAATAAATTTGGTTATACTTTTCTTATATAAATGATATATAGATTTTTTAGAAACTTTATATTTACAAATGTGGCACATAATCTGTACCTCATATAGCTCATTAACTATAGTGTTTATGGTTGTTTCTATTAAAAATAGAAATAGATCTCAGTCAGGACTTTAAGCTATTCTATAGTATAATTGCTACTCGAAAATTACATTGGATTTATATTATTTCTACTTCCGAAGACTTTTCTAAACATTTCATTGCTTGTGATCCTGAATACTATCTATAAGTAGTTTCACTTGATTTTCGTTGTAACAAATTATTTTCTAAAAATAGTTTTTAATGTAAGAAGTAGAATAAATTAGCCCTGTATCAGTCTTTAAAGTAGTAGAGATCTGGAGCTGTTTATCACATTTCATTGCATGTATGTATGCATACATTAATTAATTCACATTACTTTAATTTATTAAATATACATTGATTAATTATTTCGCTTATTCAGTAGATATTTATTGAGTGTGAATACCAATGACAGATACATATTTTTGACTAGAGTTTATGGTCTGTCCCTCCCATTACAGACAAGACCTCAGCCACATTATCTGAGACAGTGAAATTACATTGTGAAGCTCTGATAGTTTCGATATCATAGTAATTCATGCTTTGCCTACAACACCTTGCACAATGTCTAGATTGATGAAATAAGCAAAATCAGAAGTTATAAACTTAACACCCTATACTTTTTTTTCGAGGTCTCATTTTTATTGTAAATGTCTTTACAACATTCTGTCCTGCATCTTCTAAAGTTATTATAAGAAGAAAGAATGATTCCAGAAGTTCCCTCCAGATTTGCAGTTTTCACAGGAAGGGAGAAAAGTGTTCTTTCATTCCATTCAAATATGTTTACTTTTAAAAGTAGCAGAGGGAATAGAAACATTAACCTTAATTATTCATGAGTCTATTAAAAAAATGCATTGCTTTTTTAGTACATTTTAATGGTCTGATTTTTAAATTTTTTTTAAATTTCAAGTTTAAAAAACATTGTTTACAATTTAGTTTATCATTCAGTCAACTTGTCATCAAATTATAATATAGAGAGTTAAAATAAGATTTAAAAAATAATTTATAAATAATTGGAAGAAAAATACCTTTTTTATAGCAAATCTACTTTTATTTTAATCTATTAATAAACCAGTATTACTAACATTTTTTAAATAAATGTGTAGTAGTGTTCGCTTTTTCCAAAAAGTTAAATAACACTGAAGTGTGGACACAGAAAATGAAATTTCTCTTATTACTAGGGCTTACTTACTCTGAATGCTAACTACTTTCTTACTCTGTGACCATTGTTAATGCTTCAGTTGACATTCTTTTAGACCATTTTTCTGTGTATGCATTTGAGAGAAAGTGGGAGGGAGGGCAGAAGGGAGTGAGAGAGAGCGAGGCAGAAGAAAGGGAGGAGACTGACTTAATGGAATTGTACTCTACGTCCGTCGTGTTGTGGAACTTGCATTTGTTTTAACTGAGTAGTATATTGTGGACATCCTTCAGTGTCATCATATACAAATGTACTGGTTTTGTAGCTTTATTAGACAGCTACAAAAGACTATTTTAAAGACTTATTTGTTGTTCCTAACCAACAAAATAGTGTCCATAGTTTTAAAAAGCTTCATTAAAACTTAAAATTTTTGTAGAATATATTGTGATGTAGACATTCCAGTCTTCAAAACATTATTATACCTCAGAAACTGTAAAAGGAAGACTGAGTTGTTTTCTTCAGTGAAATAGCTACAGGGTGGTTTTTAAAGAACAAATGTATCAGTACCAATAGGAAACTGAAATTATTATAGCTAAATGTTCTTTGTTACCATGTGAAAGGCAAAAGCCAAGTGATTCACAGTTCAACACTACTGTGAATCACTGTAGGCATTTTGGCTTTAATGTACCACTTTGAAACATTGTTTGATGATAGCAACTTTCTGTTCAACATCTGCCATAGTGCTCAATTTTTAACATGACATAAATCCCTATCTTTTAACCCAACATGAACCTTTCTCCATCGTCTAACCTTGACCTATACTTTAAATCTTACCACTAATTGCTTCCTATATAAGATATTTGTTCAAATGAAATATTTTATTTACCCAATAATGCTTAATATGTTCTTTTCCATGGCCCTTGTTTATTTACGTATGCATTTCAACTTGAAATATAGTTTCTCTCCACTTCAGCCTTTCCAAGAGTTTTTCTTATAAAAACTTTACATTGGTTAGGTTTTGAATTCTGTGAAGAATCTTTTTCTTTGATATTCAACATTATTAATTAAATTTTTTTAAAGAATCACATCTGTCTTTTAACGTCTCACATAAATCCTCTCTTTTTGAAACCTTTCAGAATCATTTTACTTAGAAGTAATTTCCGCTTTCTTTGGTCTTCTATACCAGTGTCTGACCTACCTTTCTGCAATTGTAATATAACAGTAGTTGTACTAGTAGTAGCAGCAGTAATAGCTAACATCTATTGAGAGCTTTCTTTGTGTCAAAGATTCTACTTGATGCTTTTGTGATTATCTGTATTTTAGAGACATTACTTTCTCCTGGGTCCCACATAAAATGACAGAATTAATTCCCACTGATTCCCATTGTGCATGCTCTTTACTTCATCTTGCTGCCTGTAACTCAGTTTATTGTAAGACAGACTGGCTTTAATTTAACTAGTGTATGACATTAAGTTTGAAACTTTTTTTTAAAGTTTCACATTTATATTCGTTAATTTTATTACCATTTTGATGTTAGTTGTTTTTTTTTTTAAATTTTTCTAACGTTTTTGTTAAGAGTGAGTAAATTGAAAAAACTATTAGGTGCAAACTTTGCGTTTTCCTTGGGTTGCCTAAAACATTCCAAGCTGGAAGGACTTAATTGTATTGATATTAGAGACATACATAATATATAGTGAAAACTCTTATAACCTTTAAGTTTGAATTCTTTGGTCCTTCAGGGAATTACCTATGAACATACAATCCATTTTAAAAGAATTTCGATTAGGTTGTATTTGTTACTGCATTTAATCTTCAGAAAATAGCTCCCTAGGTAATGATTTTGATTGTCATCAAGCTTTTTCTCGCAGCTGTTATGAACTCCAAAGTGATTCATGACCAGATATAAATACTAACTTAGATTTGTCTGATTAATAAACTCAATATATTTTTGTGATTTAATGAGATATTTTAAATCATTATAAAACATAAGTATTTATAAATCTCTTTCTTTTACCTTAGTATAATTTATTACTCTAGTTCTCTCAGTTATGAGATTAGTAAAAACTTTTTCTTTATTATAGTTCTTCATTCCAGAGTATTCTTACATATTATTATTTTTCTCTAAATTGTGTTAAAGAAAATATTGACTTTATTATTTTAAAACAACTATGTATTATTCACATGTATTTTTAGACACCAAAATTATATCAAAGCTGAATAAGTATGTCATGAAGATTTTTAATAACTTAGGCTTTATTCCCTAATTGTGTGCAGTTGTGAAATATTGTTTTTAAGCTACATATCTGAAAATACTTATAGAATTAGATATAAAAATTTAGAAGTCACTTAAGATTATATCATTGCTCTGTCAAATTGCCTAAAAATTCACAAAATCTTTTAATATCTATTCTAAAAGATTTTAAAAACAGTGATTGTAACAATAAAATTTACTTCATACTTTTTTCCCAAGTATTTTATTTGTTCCAAGAATTTTAAAATATTCAAAGCAGAACTTTTTTCTTTTGTAGTATTTTTAATTACAAAGTTTTTTTAACTTTCATCTTTTACTTGAGAGAACTATATCCTTCTTCTAATTGGACATTTGTGAACTTCTGCATAAAGCTTTTGGTTCATGCCATAAATATTTGTGAGTCTTCTGATGTCCCTTCTGAGATTTTATCTGTAGCTAATTTACCCATAGCTCTTTAAAGACTTTTGTCAATTTTGAATTTTTTAGCCATTTCTTTTTTGCAGACATTTGGTAATCCTTTTTAGTGCATTCAGTACTTAATAGATTTGATTCTAGTATTAGGTTTTAGTTTTTCTTCATAGAGAATTTCATTCTCTTAAAAATTGTTAACAAGCATGTTTTGAAAAATCCATGGCAATTTGGGCAAAGTTTTTAAAGTCGGCTTTTATAAATGAGGCTTCTGACAGGTGTACCCTCTCTGTGGCAGTTTAATTGATGGAATTTTACCTTTAAAGAATTACAGAAGTTAAGGGAGCTGATTCATTTTCACCCTTAGAAAGCTTGCATTATAGAATTCTTCCAGCGTTATATACAGAATTTGTTTTTCATATGTTTGTTCCTTCTTTATGGTCAACTTTTACAATGTTGATCGTTCTCCAGTTCTCAGTCTGAGCCTGATATAGAAACCACCAGTCATAGGAAGAGTGGGAAAAACATGTTTTATTCTTAATATAGTTGATGAGGCTATTTAACTTCTATTGTAAAAATTTACTTTATAACTATTTAGTAATGTAAATGTTCAACACAAAAAATGCTTATTTCCTAAATGGAAGCTTGTTAAAACTAAGCAGAATTTTTTCAAACTACTATAAAATTTCTTTTAATTTCAGGAAATTAAATTGATTAATGTATAATCAATTTACTGAGATTTTTTTTTTTAAATCATAGTTTACTAAAAATCAGGAATCAAGTATCTTGTTTAAGGTTCTAAATAAATTGACATTGATGCAATCCAAGATGTAGATATTTGCAGGCATCAGGAGTGTTTTACACATTAAAACCGTGACAATATCTTTTTTTGATTTTTAAACTCGTAATGGTCATCTTGACTTCTCAAAGTATTAATGTTCCCAATATAAACTAACATTAACATTAAATTGATATGACCAGTGAAATTCATGCTGGAGATTAACTTAATTTTGTATCTTGTTTTACATGTATACTTAAACAATATACATAGACCCAAACAATTGATGATTCAATCATATGACCAATAGAAATTTATAGATGAGATTAACACCATTTTATAGATGAGTTTAACATCATTAACAGTTGTGCATGGATACTTTACAAAACATCTTTGTTTAAAAACGTGAAAATTATTTTTTTTCTGGAAATATTAATAATAACATTTGTTTATTCCTGATGAACATCCAACTCAAGGTATGGCATTTCTCCTCTATATGTTTTTATGGTTTATCTTAAACCTAGTTTATCATCCACTTTAACTGTAGTGTAGTTCCCAGATACATTGTCAAAATTAAATTCTAAAAATCTCCACAAAACTATGTCCTTCCCCTCCCAACCTTTAACTTCTTCCTAATTTTTTTTTCTGTATAACTGTTCCCAAAATAACCATTGTGTTGGTTTTTGGCAAGGAATTTTTCATATCTAGTGATGTTATGTTCCCAATCCTATAATGCTTAGTCTTGGTTTCAAATAACTCCCTCTTAGCAAATCAGAGAGATTGGGATAGTAGGTATTTAGAGTAACTTGCCTAAAAGCTTTGTTTGAAATGCTGTTGGCAGACTTTTAGTCCCTGTCGTGTTCCTCAGCTGATCTAGTGTGAAGGCTTTGGATTTATATTTGGCCCTCACCAAAGTAACTGCGTCTTTTGTGGCTTCCTGTAGCAGGATGTAGGTTTCCATGAATGTGTTTCTATTTGCTGCCAAAAGCTACCTCAATCACAGTGTTGAAAATGACTATAAGTTTTGCTGTCATACATTTTGGAATGTTATATTAAATGTGTTTAACTCTTTCTATTGACATTTCTGATACTTTCCTCTAGAAATCCATGTTGGAAAGAAGCGACAGAATAGAGTATATTTGTGTTCATGTCATAACGGTTTTTATAATGAACTTGGAAAATCTAGCTTATACTTCTTTCGGATATAAAGTACGCTGGATATGTAAAATCTTATGCATTCCTGATTGGATATTTTCATTGAGGCACTAACATTATCATGAAATTATTATCTAAGTACATTTAGACTTAAAGACAAGTGAGAGAAAGCATATTGTACCTTTGAGATACATCTCCAGAGTTTCTGGAATATGATGACTGTTATCAGAACCACTGACACACAAGACAGCTCTTTAAAAAATAGTGAAACATTGTGCTTCTCTCTGTGTCCGATGTAAAGGGTGAGTTATATTTTTTCTCATTAATAAAAAGATTGAGTATTGTAACTAAAGAGTAGCCTGCATGTTCATATATTCATATAATGTACTTTATCACAATAAACAGATTAAACAGGAGAGATTTACGATAGTAGATAGATTGATCTTTGACCAGCTTTGAGTTAAGAAACTTGTAAATATGAGCTGTAGTGTTGGCTTTCTAATTATAATTTAAGGAAAACCCATTTTAACCTTTGTTGAGTAGTGTCTATTTAATGCCAACTCCTTCTTATCCTCTCCATTAATATAGAAGCTAATTAGAAAGCAAGTTAGGAAGCAGATGTTTATGCATTCATTTAATATGTGTTACTTAGTTATAAATGTCTCTATTAATTTAATACTAAATTATTTCTACACATTGCATAATGTTACATGCTAACCACTAATATGGTGCTACTATTCAAAAAAATCCTTGTAATTCTTACATGAGGTCAAGGGAAGTCTTTTCTTAAGTACAGTTTAAACAACAGCTATCAAATGCACATACTTATTTTTATTTACTATTCTGTGTCCATTGAGGTCATTGTCCTAAAATAAACAGTACAGTTTTACCTGTTTTTTGGAGACTGTCTTCTCTGCGGAAGACAGATATTTCCTCAGTAAGAGATACATTTTTGCCTGTCATTTCTAATATTGACTTTTGAACAAAACTAGATACCTGAAGATCATTCCACATTGACAAAAGTAATGAAAAATACAAATGCGATTGCAAAAATAGACAGAAATAAAATAAGCACATAGCTGTTTTTTTCTGATTTGTATTTTTTTCATGTTTGTATTTTTTATTGAATTGAAACTTATATACAGGAAAGTGTATTAGTTGTTTGTATGCAGCTCAGTGAACTTTTGCATATGTATGTAGCCACGTTACCACCACCAAGCATTCAGAAATTTTCTTCATTCCTGTTCCGCCCAGTACCCTGCCCTCTGACCTCTATAACTATAGATTAGTTTGACATAACTGTTAAAATGAAGTTTTAAGTTGTGAAAACTTTTTTTCTTATCATAATTTATCATCTATGAGTTTGCTTGACATGGTTTCTGAGCCAATGTCAAATCTTATAATTCAAAATATAAATGATTTTGATCAGAATTCAAGCATAATTTTTAACTTCTGTTGGTCATACCTTAACATTAAATAGTATATTCCACTATATTTTCTATGTAAATCACAAATGTAAAAAAAAAAAACCTATAAAGATTAAAAATATTTATTAATAAACATCTGTATTCATTAGAGAAATTCCTAGGGTATACCTTAATAACTGTGATACAATGTGAGCTTTTAAACTAATTTTTATAAATTTTATTTACCATTACAGCTATGTATGTGGCATTTATACATCATAGAATACATGGCTTCTGGAAAGAGAAATAATGCTTTGTATTCCAGGATGCCAGGGTCCTCTAATTGAATCGACTGTCGTCCAGGTATGGGTTTGATAAACTGACACAACAGTGAAAAGAACTCCTGTCCCTTGTCAGCTTATCAAACACACTGTGGACAGCGCATCTTTGGCCTTGAGTACGTTTCCAGTCGTTTATTCTGATTAGTAATCACGAAGCTTGTGTTCAGTGAGACACAACCTCAGTATTTCCAGGTGATTTTAAAGAACACCTGATAAAACTGAGGTATAGTACTACTGAACTTTTAGAATTATCCAAAAGCTAGGAAAAAATAGCATGCACAGAGTTATAGAATTGCAATGTCATTTGTTCGTTTTAGTGACGGAATAGATGTTCATGAAATATACAGTAATGACTTAATATCCTTTCATTCTGATAAACAGTTTCAATTTATGCTGTAAACATATTTATCCTGTAGAATAAAACACTAAAATCATGTTTTGATTTTTTTTCTATCCTAGTTCATATCACAACAGGTAACCCCCTGGGAAAGTTATCTTTCAATCTGAATTTCTTACTGTTTCCCCCCCCAACTTCATTTAATTATTTTATTTGAAAGTTCATCCTCAGAAATTTAGCCATCTTCATTTTGAATAGTGTGCCAGAATCATTTATGCATTTTCCAGGATAAGTATGGGCATGTTAAAAACAGATTAAAAAAAGTTATTCTTAGTGCCATAAATATATTCTGGTGAAAGCTAACTTAAACAGTAATGTAGATCAAAACATGTTCACTTATATAATATTTAACTTTGTTTACAGGCACTTAAAATGGATAAATCTACAAAGTTTATGGGTGATTTTGTCCAGTATTATGTCATGCACAATATGAAAACATATCTTTCAGGTTTATGTTCTATACCTTTTTAACCCTTTGAAGAAAATGTTACATTATGCAGTTACAGTACCTCCTCAGTGGAGCTCCACTTCCGGGCTACAAGCGGAATAGGGTGCAGTAGTGCCGAGCAGAAGTTGCTCTCCTCTTTGGAGAAAATTGCAGTATCCAAGAGAGTTTTTTAACAAGGGACTACTTTTAAATGTGTCTGGTCACCTCAAAGGATATGTGGGGCATTTCCTGCCAGTAGGATTAGAGGAAGGAAGCACCAGGCCAAAATGTTTGATGTGTGATGTACTGTAATTCCTTTCATGTGTTCCGTGGCTTTTATATGTTGATCAATGTTCTGCTACCAATTGTGACCCTGGTGTGGTCCAGGGCACTCAAATTCAACCTTCCTTAATACATAGGGTCATTAACAATACCTAGCAGCATTATTATAATTAAGAATACTGGTTGTTTTTTTTTTTAATGACCACTTCTCGTTTTCATTAAAGTATTTATTTTTCATAATTAGATAATCCTCTTAGAGACTGTGATTCTCATGAAAGAGATGAATCAGTGTTAGAGACTGCCAATACTAACATTACTGTAGGTTTCCTCGTTTTACCTTGTATACCTGGTTTTTAAATCTGCATTTTCTTCTACAGTCTCCATTAGGCATATAAAGTTCAGCATAGAAACTAGCTTTATAATGTAGTTTCCCTGGGTGTGTGTGTCTTACAGGCTGTAAGTATTGACAGAATTGCTGTCAGCAGTATTATATACCTTTAATGAAACAGAGTTGATGACTACACATGTTCTTTACTGTTCTAAGATCACATATTCAAAAGCAGTAAAATGCTAAACGATTATAGGCGTAGGCTGTTTTTTAAACAAAAATAAGCAGCAATAACTGATTATATATAATGGCAAAAGTTTGATAATCTAAATGCTCGGTTGTAGAGGATTGATTAATTTAATAATAGTATATCCATGTAGTGAAATTCTTAGCAGCCACCATGGGGATGATATGTGTGCTTCTCTGATTAACATGAAATGTAAGTGAGGTGTTTGTTAGGTGAACAAAGGTTTTTAAAAACCACTTGGAAAATATGATATTATTTATATACATATTTACATGTGAATGGAAAACAGCCTCTATGGTTGTTTTCCAAATGTACATTTTTTGCATGATTATCCGTCTATGAGAAGTTGTTTTTCTTGCTTTTATTTAGGGATATTTTCTAGACTTTTCAGACTAATTTGAATTTTCTAATTGCAGTTTTAAAAGTAGGAGGGAAATGGCAGTTTTATACCCATTATATCTTTGTCTTCAGACATTTAAAATTTTTAGGGTTTTCTTTATATTTACTCAGTCTAAAATATATGATAATAGATCCTTTATTCTTTTACATGCAACTTTTCTATGACTTTTATTTTGCTTTTGGGATCTTTTAAAATTTATGTTTAGTAGAATATCATTAGCTCACCTGTTATTCAATACTCAACAGTGGTGGTTCTCACGCGCGCGCGCGCTTTTGTGTGTGTGTGTGTGTGTGTGTGTGTGTGTGTGAGTTGAGGGTTATTTTGTTTGTTTATTTGAGGAACCAGTTTAATCATTTCCCCTCATATGCGTATATAGATAATTTCATTGTTTGTCTTTTGTCTCTCTTTTGGTGCTGCTGCCGGATATATTATTCATACATTAATTTGACTAAAGCTACAGGCATATACTAGCTGCCAAACAGGTTCTTTCTATAATATTGAATAATAAATTATCCTTTTTCTTTATATAATAAATCAGTTTTATTGTCATTTATTTTCTCAAAAATACTTGAGAATGCTTACTACTTACCAGCTATTTGCTAGATGTTGGTCTACACTGGTAATAAAAATATTCACAGTCTTTACCTTCATGGAACATAGTTTAATTTTGTAATTATACTTAAAGTATATTAATTCATTTATTTTTTTAAACATCATTTTCTCAAGGTAAAGAAATATATGGCACATTTAAAATATACAGGAAGAACTCACTGAATTTTTATATATTAATAAAGCATCAGCATTTGTTTCATCTTGTGAGAAAGTGCTTCACTAGTTTTATAAGTTAAAGTTATTGTCACCATAGCTTAAGTCATTTTCAGGTCATGGCTTATGATCTTAATACTTACGATCAAAACAGTCATCATTATATTGTAAGCATAATAGCGTACAAAGTAAAGACAATGTTTAATTTTTAATAAATAAGACCTTTCACCAATAATTTATAAAGTTATTCAATTAGCCTTTTTAAAAAGGTGCAGTAATTTTCTGAACATTCTTTTGCATTTTTTGCAACATGTTCCGATGTAGATATACAGCATGAATAATTCAAAAATAATGTTGCAAGAATTCTGTATTTTAATATATGATTTTAATAATGCACACAAAATATGAATAACATAGTGTGAATGTTTGGGGAAGGAAGTATTTATACATAATAAAATAAAACTGATATAATGAATAAATGTACTTAATAATTGTCAGAGGACTTAGTGATAGAAAAAGTACTTTGAAGTAAGTATAATAATGCCTCCTCTTAACAGAGGCAGCCACTTTCAGTGAAGGTATAGTCTGTTTCTTCTTGGTACCCTAAAGCAGAAAACACATTTTTATTTTTATAAACAGTTATATTTTTAAGGAATACTTTATGGTATTCACAGAAAGAAATTTAAAATTTATCATAAGCTCAGTTGGGAGTCATTTTTGTAGCATCTCATATCTCAGTTCATATGTTTTATTTTGAATGCTTTTGCCTCAACACACATGCTAAGGTGTGAAAAATATCCTTTTTTTGCACCACTTTCATGTCTCAATTTTATTGGCATTTCCTAGCTCTTCCACCACTTTGACCATGTCTTTTTCAAAACTAAATTTTTGAATTTGAAGAGTTCATAAGTAAAATAAAATTTCATTTTATCTAAATCATTTTATCTAAAACTTTTTGTTTTTATATTTATTTTGTAACCAAAATCTAAAAACTACATAATTGTTCTCTGAATTTTTACTGTAGTCTTGAGTTCCTATTTTGAATAATTGTACTTTCATGTTTTATGTATTTGTCTTTGCTATTGCTCAACATTTTATTTTCTGTTACAAGATTATTTTCTTAAAATTTCCTAGTATAGAAGCACAACTAAAGGTTAAATATTTTTGTAGTCATTATTCTATTTATGAAAACATTATTCTATTTATAAAAACTGCCAAATGTACATTGTTACATTGTTTATATGTTGCCTTAATTTTCCTTTGCCTTTTTTTGTTTTAATTATAGCTGAGAGAATGTCCAGGGGTAATGTATTTAGAAACTACACTGTATATTAATATTATTTATCTGATTTTAAGATTATAAAAGAATACTGTTCTCTGGTATCACTGAAAGCTTATGTAAAATTTATTAGTGAAATAAATAGTATAACTTAAATATTTTGATCAGATAGTTCATATTTTTCTGACTAAAGTCAGTACTATGTTATGGCATGATATTTAATCAACTTTTAATGTCCTGTTAATAAGCCTATCGCATTAACTCCGTAGTTTTATGTTTCTTGCCATATTAATACATTAATGCCCCAAATAAATAAAAATATCTCTATATATTTGGAGAATAAGATAGAAGAAAATATTTTTACATTATTATTCTCCTGAAAAAAAAAATCTTTATATTCTCAATGACAGAGTAATGTTTCACTTCCTGAGTGAAATAAGTAGTGATTTATTTTCAGCTTCATTAATTCCTGAATGCATGAATAAAATGCTGTATTTGGAATTTTTATCTATAGTAATCGTGATATTTTAAACTATTATTTCTGTAAATCTGTATAGTGTTCAATCTTAGGTTTAATGGAGATCTTTCTAGAACCTTATCTCATGAGATTAAATTACTATAGGCAAAAGTTTTCTAAAGAAGAAAATTCCAGTGCCAAACCTTGGAAACAGCACATGCCTTGAGAGTATGTACATTTATTGTTGACAAGGATCTCCTCAGAATTTCCTTGTCACAGCATTGCTGTTTAGAATCATAGAATGTCCTTCACATCCATGTAATTAATCACCTCTTGATTATAGATGTTAGATAAGGGAGATTTTCTCACTGAGAAGTCTTTTGGGGATATGGTAACCAGAGGGAATCTCCATAGAAGAGCTAGAACTAGGTGAGACCCTTGAAGGATATGTTGAATTATAGCAAATATGCCAGATAGAGAGAAGGGTCAGTGAAGAGTCAGGTACATTTAGAGACCTCCTCTCTGTATCAGAGGATTGGTTAAAGAGGTATAATGAGAGAGAGGTGGAGAAAAATTATTGAGATTAGATTGTGGAAGCTTTGAATTCCTAGTTAAGAAATTTGTGCTTTATTTCCTGGGGAGGTCCCACTTTTTTTTTTTCTTACCAGGTGTGCACTGTTTTTGGAGGATTAAACGCAATGCAAACACATAATAGGTGTTTAAAGAGCACAGATTCCGATACTAGACCACCTGGGTTCAAGTTCCAGCCTTTCTACTCGCTAGCCTACTAGACCTTGGCCAACATAAAGTACTTAACTGCCCCAGTTTGCTTATCTGTAGTATATACTACCTATCTCATGGGGTTTTTATGAGATTACATAAATTAATGCATGTAAAGCATTTGACTGGCACCCAGTTAGTATTCAAAAATATAAACCGAATACTTATTTGTATTAGCTGTCATGATTATTATGATTGATGAGTATTTTTGAAATAATTACTTAATCTAGCTTACTGTATTGATTAAATTGAGGAAATAATTCCACCTTTAGTCCTTGCTTAGACAAAATTAAGTAAAATACCACAAAAAAAAACACACATCCCACTTTATCCCATCTGCCCAAGAGTTTTATATCAGTTTAAAATTCCCAGATAATACTTGGTGTGTAGTTTTAAGCCCTGTTTAATACCTGTTAACATTTGCATAGCATTTTATAGTTTACAGAGTACTTTCACATTTTACCTCTTTTAATTTTCACTACAGCCATGGGCACTACTTAGCACTATAATTCACACTGAACAGCTGAGAAAACAAAGCTCAGAGTTGCCCAGGATCACATAGCTACCTTGAGCTCTTAACCACTGCATTCTGTTCTAATTCTACTTGGGCTTTTTATTGAAACTATATCAGAACAATATAGAGAATAAGAAAATGCGTCCTATACCTACCATCTGTCTACTTCTGTTCTGCTACTTGGAGTTTTTTAACTATAGTTTATGCATCTAAGACTCATCACTTAATCATAGTCTCATTCACAGATTTTTTTTTCTGCCATATTTAATAGTCTGTTGCATGAATATGTCAGGTTATCCTTCTATTAATGGGTACGTTTTTAATTTTTCTCTATCACATATAGTGTTAAATGAATATTCAACACTCTTCTTGAACACATATATATAGCTTCTCTGGAGCAGTGCTTTACAAAAGAACTGTGGTGATGGAAATGTTCTGTATCTACACTGTCCAATACAGTAGTCACTAACCATGTGTCTATTGAGCACTTAAACTGTAACTACTACAACTAAGGAACTAAATTTTTTTAATTGTATTGAATTTTAATTAATTTTCAATAGACATGTGCAACTAGTGGCTATTGTACTGGACAGCATGGCACTAGGGTATATATCTAGAAGTGGAATTGCTAAGTCGTAAGTTATGCAAAATTTCAACACTGCTCGATGTCACCAAATTATTCTCCAAAGTGTTTGTATCAGATTTACATTCCCAAAAGCTGAGTGTGAGACTTGCCATTGTTCTGCATTCTGGCAAACATTTAGCATTAATACTATTGTATTAGACACTATTAACAGAATTGTCATAGGACTGGTTGTAAGTGGAGCATCCTTAGGGAAAAATATTTGCTATCTACATCTGGAGGCGGTACTTTAATCTATGATGCCCTGATCTGGTTAGCTTTATAGATATGTGTCTTGTAATAATATATGGTGATAGAAATGTAGTACCCTACTGTACCATAGAGAGAATATACCAAATTTTTAAGTTTTGTATTTTATTAGTTTTAATTATACAGTACATTGATTACTGCTAATTAGAAGATTCCTGATTGGATTCTTTCCTTAAAGAAACCATTTTTATTCTGATTACTGCCCATGTTGAGAGATTCGTATTTTTAACATCATATATCAAGAAATTTCCTGAACTATTGCTGCATTTTTTAAAACACTATTTTCCTTTACAAATAAACAGACTTGCATAATGGTTATTGTATATAAATATGAGAATCTTGACTTCTAGTCCCTATTCCTCTTGACAAGTTTTGCAAAACTTGTGGGTCTGAAGCAACTCTATGCATTATAAACTATATAAAATAATGTGGCAACATGTTTTTCAAAAAGGAATTAATTTGCTATATACCAAATCCAAAGGCCCCTCCCCTCACTAATTTCTTCTTTTAAATTCATTCTAATCAAAATAAGTTTAATTTGAAATCTGTTTTTCACCCAACTGTATATCAGACATACACATTTTAATAAAGTATAATGTGTTTTATTTTGAAAACCAGTTCTCACATTATTAAGTATAGAAAAGAGGCAATTAATAGTCAGAGGTGTGGTTTCCAGTTAGGACTCTGCTGTCTCCCAGCCTCCTTACCTAAAAAGCATCAGAATCTGGAAAACGAAGGATACCTAATGCACCCTGTGGGTGGCAACCCTCCTGACATGATATTGGAAAGTCCTTTGCAAACCATTAGAACTATACAAATTTATGGTTTTATCATTAATATTATTACTATTGTATATATTTATGTGTTTTGCATTATAAAACACTATAGTTTGGTAGGAGAATCAAAATCTTGTGGAATAAAAGAATGTAAGTAAAGAGAAAAAAGTTTAAATGATAGATTCGAGGCAAACTAATAAAAATGAATTTGGTAAGAGATAAAGGGAGACCTCTTCGGTAAAAAATTTTTTTAAAGATTTCTCAAGCAATTTAGAATTAGGAGTAGTTTATATTTAGTCCAAGTAATTCAGCTGCAATTTGCTTTTTATAAATACTTTTATAGAGTTATTGTGTTTCTTATAGAAGATGCTTACAAAATTATAAAGAACCTGTTTTTTTATTTAATATTATGAACATTTCTTTATCTTTTTAAGTAGTCTATTAAAACTTCATTTTTGTTTACTCATCATTAGTATTGCTGACAGGCTTTAGCTGGGTAAAGGGGGGCTAATCCTGAGTCCTGATTTCAATGATAAATTTTTTAAAGGAAATCTTTGTAAACATAATTTTAGGAGTAGGAGATGATGGGTAGTGATTAGTAGAGAAAAATATTACAAACATTATATGAATTGCATAGAACTTTCAAATAGAATCCTCAGATTGGATTTGCAAATAAAGAGCCTGTTAACTAACAAAACCGATTGTTTTTGAGTAAATGAAATGAAAAAATAAACGAAGATCTGAAGAAAATATGTGAACAAGAAAGGATGCTAATACAGTTGGAATAAAGTCTGGGTGGTTCATGATTTATGTAATAGGAATCGACTTACAGTCATGGCAGATTTTATAGAAAAATCCTAATCAGGAGGGTTGCCAAAGATATGTTATAGAATCATTAGAAGCAAGTAGGAGGTCTGACTATCTCTTAATAAGGACACATTATAAATTTGATCTATTTATTTTATTACCATCTTTAGAAACATAAAGAAATCTAAAGAGACTTAAGGAATTTAGGGGTTTTACTAACTTTACAGTTAGCCTTTCCAAGTAGACGTCACTGCTAAGTAAGACCATTGTGGACTCTAATAATATAAGAAGTTAACTTTTATGCCAAGTACTTGCACATTTTAGAAATCTGTGAGGATTTTATGTAAACACACCTGTAATATATTATTATTACATTCTGAAAATAATATTTCTGATCTCATGTTGTCAATAAATTATATATTATTATTTGAATTACAGCTATGCAAATAAAATGCACTCATTCTAAAATTTCATTTTTGAATATTGATGAAAGAATAGTATTTAGCTATTCCACTATTTTATTAGTGTAATAAGGAACAGATTGCCTAATCCTGTGAAACTTTATACCATGTGTTTTGTTATGCTCTTTAAAAATTAAAAGGCTAGAATGACATTTGATAACGTTTTTAACATTTTTCTTTCTCATAAGCCAGCTTCTAGGTTTTCTTTTGTTGTTTTTGTTGTTTTTTAATATGAAGTATTGTCAAGCCATCTCTTTCATATCCTGTAGTTAAAGAGTTGGCTATTTGAACTTACAGAAGGAATTTTTTCCTGTTAAGTTTTATCTAATTAGTTTAGACTCTTTATTCCAATATTTTGAGATATAAAATCCTGATTCCCTTATTCACCACATTAGCTTTGCTTCCCAATTTTGTCATCTGAGACTTTGATGATACTGATTTATATGAATTCATTAAAATTAATGATAAAAACTATTTCATTGAGCGAAATCCTCTGGCGTGTCAGTTGAGACCTAATAACAAATCGATGTTGTTTGGATCTGGTGTTAAACCAGCTCTAAATCCATTTTACTGTGTTTTCATCAAGTCCATATTTCTCTATTAAAAATGTATCTTAACTTAGTCACACATCTTTATAATATCAAGTTCCATAATACTGATGCTGTTTTCTTATTTGTTATTATGGTAATAGAACCAAAAAGGAAATGAGTTCAGGTTGGCTTAATTTATTCTTTAATCATGTAACTCCTAATATATACTACTTTCTATTCTAAGCTCTCAAAATCTTTCTGATAAATGAATAATCAATTTTATTGAAGATAAACATCATAACTAAATTTTTTACAGAATTGAAATAGCATTTTCATTTCTCTGTATTCTAGTATGTCCCTTTTCTCAGATATTTCTGAGATCACACATGAGTTCTTTAATCACATTGACAAATTTTCCAGTGCAGTGCATATTCAGTTACTGCATTTCTTTCAAACATATTTATAATGAGATGAGAGTTGTTTGATATCATTTGGTATACTTTTCACATTGACTATACATTGTGTACCCTATATCTTCTTAAATCATCTTGCAAATATACCCCATTTATAACATTAGTGAGCAAATGAGGACTTATCAGCTCAAGTCTGTGACTAGTTGCTGAAGAAAAGAAATTCAAAGCTCATGTTTTCCTGAAGACAGACTATAAAAACATAGTTTCCTAGTTGCTTAGCCAGTGAGAATATTGTGAGAATCTTCAAGCAGAATTTACCTAAATTAAATGTTATCGGTAAATTCTAATGAAATCACCTATAATTTAGCCATCAAAAAGAGAAGAATTGGTAAATACTGCTGTCATGTCATTATTACCTTTACTCATATTGTGGATTTGTACACATATAATATTTGTATAACTAGAAAAAAGGTGACTTTTATTGCCCCATAAAAACATTTGTTAATGTAAAATTGCTTGTTTATTTTAAAGTTTATATTAAAAATTAATTTTAGTTTCTAGAGGGCATAAAATTTTTAGACAACAATAATTGAATAACTTTGGTTTTGCTCCTTTTATAAATCTCTTTCTCTTGAGACTGTGAAATACATGATAAGTGTTTTATTGTTGAATTACCAGTTGGACTAGAAATAATGAAAACCTGTTTTTCTTCATATTGTTCTCTTTCAACTGAAGAAATTATTATAGGACCCATTTGTTTATATTTGAAGTCTCTGTATCTTCAGTGTGCTTTTGGGTTTTATAGTACAGAGTAAGTGAGACCACTGGATTCAATCTGAAAGCAGGCCAGTCAGCTTCTTTCTTATCCACTATAGTAATAACAATAAGCAGGTGTCATTTATAGATACAAAGCATGTTAATTTATCACATTTACTCCCAAAGAAAAGCTATATAGCTAGGTACCATTTTCACCTTACAGAGGAAGCTGATATTCACTGACTTAGTTGACTTCTCCAAGGATATGCAGGTTTGTAAGTGGTAGGCCAAGATTTGAATATAATTGTGAAGTTACAATTCATGCTCTTAAGTGGGTATTGTTATACTGCAGTCTCCTTGACCATGGAACTTTAATGGTAGCCAACTGTCTCAAAGATGTGTGCCATTCATCATAGAGGATTTGGACCTGAAAATTTAAAGGGGTCCTAGGAAACCTATCTCCTTCACCGAAGATATAATCGAGAACTACATAAACTGTCATTTGTGAGTCAGTTATGCTACTGAATGCATTTGAAGCATAAAATATAACTGAAGATAGAGCCCTAGAGATCACTAATATTGAAGGGGCAAACAGAAGGAAAGAATCTAGTAAAGGTGATTAAAAGACAATTAAGGGAATATGGAGCCACACAAACTCATGGAGGAAAATTTCAAGAATGAGCAAGACTGTGATAATAATAGCTTCTAATATATATTATTTACTATGTCAGATATTGCTTTGCATGCATTAACTTGTTTGACTCTCCTCAGTGACTTCACTTTTCAGATGAATAAAATGAAGCTCTGAAACTTTAATTTGCCCAAAGGAACCCAGTGGTAGGTGGCAGAGTGAGACTTATGGATCCAGTCAGGCTGAAAGTACAGTCTGTGCTGTTTGCCAGCATGTTATACTGCCATTTTGAATTGTCAAATAACTAGAAAGGTCAAGTGAGTTAATAACCAGAAGTCATCCATTGGATCTGTTAATTAGAAAATCAGAGGGAGTTCTTTCCCAAGAAAATTTTGGAAAATAGGTAGGTATGACACCTGGTTGTTCTTGGTTAGAGGAGAAAATAAATTGTGAGGAATTAGAATTACTGGAAGAAAAAAAAAGAAAGTTTCTGGTTAAAGGGAAAGTGGCGGGGAATGGCAGGATATTATGGAGAGAGTCTGTCTCTTCTACAAGGAGAATAACTTGAAAATATTTTTAGCCTGGAAGATAAAGATGCAGATAGGAAAAAATGAATTGAATAAAGTCCCCAAGGGAAATGATAGGAATAAAGAATATTTGGTATTTATTAAACTTTCATGTATTAGAAGCCTACTCTGTGGCTTCTAATGGAGGTGAGAAAACAGAAACTGACCTAGCCTTCAAGGATGAGGTGTATTAACAGAGGTCTTGACCTTGAAGAGAAGAGATGGTTCCTCTAAGCAGCTTGGTGAAGCAGGCAGAACAAGTACTAATGTCTCTGTTTAGTAAATGAAATAGCCTTAGATTTACTGGTCTTTTCCCCTGCTCCCCTCAGTTCAGGTAGCAGAGTTATGATGTTCCAAATCAAAGAGATGTGACTGATGCTCTAAGTGGCAGAATGTGGTTTTTATAAGGATGCTAGTTTAGATTTCAAAAAAGAGGAGGAGAGAGCATATTCCTCAGCCCTAGTGTCAGAGCTGCTGAATTAGATATCTATGCAAATGGTAACTTAACATTTTTAACATGCCCCCAAGCTGGTTGTCCTGTACTCTGAAGATGAGAACCCCTGCCCTTAGTCATTGGTCATGGAAGTCAGCATTTGGTCTCAGCCTGATGGTCGACCATTTATATCCCCTGCCCTATTTTACTCTCAGAATTACTGTCATTTTTGGAGACTTGCTGATAAAAATGTGGATTTTTAAGTTAATCAAGACATGAATTTTATTTCTTTTTACATTCCGATTTTCTGGCTTGTTTAACATTTTGTAGATCTCAGTTGAGTTGTAAGTAATGAATTTTACTTCTTTGCATTGAGCTCCTGAGATGTGCCTATTCAGCACTGAGCAGTAAATGGTTCAACATGCGCTGTTCCTTACATAAACATACAAAAAGCCTGACCCAGACTAAATCAATTTAAAAAGGAAAACATTAAAGCTATGTTTCCTGTTATATACTTTAAGTCTTCTTTGGTTCCTCATGATTATATTATTGACCAACTATTGCAAACTTTAGTTTATCCTCCTACACCACCTGCTGAACGATTCAAATGGTATGGGGGATGAGTTTCGGAAGGGCAAAGCAATTACAATTATAACTCCTACATTTTAGCCAATAAAGCAGCCTTTTGTATTAAGGGTAAGGAAGTTATGGGCATCTTGACTCACTCACTTTCCTGATTTGAATTGCTAAAAGATTTTAAAGACTGCAAAAAAGGAGAGCAAAGTCCCTATGTGAATTTGAGACAAAATTTGATTCCTGCTTATGATATCAAACATTTCTAGGAAAAATTTAATTAGGACATGAAACAACATAAAGCTTTTTTTACTGTTGAGATATTTTCGTTCAGTTTTTAAAGCGGACATCGTTAATATTAGGCATTTTGGTTCTCACCAAAGTCATAAAGTTATTTTCCTATGATTAGTTCCCTGATACAGTTTCCTTCTATTAGAATTCTTTGCTCTAATGACTTTACAGTTGTTTCTTGTGCTGTGAAAACTGTGTACTGAATCGAAGCTCTCTTGAATAAAATATATTTTCATTTTTTTGCATTGTAATGAGATTGTTTTTTACTTTTAACAGTCTATTTTTACATTATATGTTCTTTGCTTAGGGAAAATAGCATTTTTAAAGTTGTACAATGATTCTCAGCTTTTGAAAAAATAAAAAAATTATTTTCAAATCTTGTCTCTGCAACCATTTATATACTTATACATTAAAAAAAAATCTACCTTACTATGCGATGTGAAATGTATCTTTTGGAAGACATCTTGCTCTAATAGTACTTAGTAAAACTTTATGGTATTTTAATGAAAACATTTTGAATGTGTTTTCTTAATTCAGTATTGTAAAACAAAGCAAAATGCTTGAAACATTCTATATTAACTAGAATTGGTTTTAAGTATGCATAAGACAAAATGAGCATATCATACTTTAAGGAATGAAGATCAGAGATATTTCAAGTTGGGGGATAATAAAGTAAAGGAGTATACCGCTGTATGTTTTATGACTTTAAATAGTTAAAAATAAATCATAGGGATCCTATAATAACAGAAAAAATTGTATTTTCTTAGTCTGGAAAACGTTAACCTATATTTATTTTTATCAGAGAAAAATCAAACCAAACTTGTAAATTTTGTAATACTAGTAAATTCTTTAAAATATAATCTTTATATTAACCTAAACTAATAAGCCAAATGGCCTGCTTTTATTATTTGTAAAAGTAATTTAAAGTGTATACTTGGGAAACTGTTCACAGATGAAATCCGTTGATGTTTCTTGGATTTGATATCAGGAGGCTAAAAAATTATTGACAATATAAAAGATACAAGTGTATTTTTAATTGACCTAAATTTTACGATAAACTTTTTCTTATCTTAGAGAGTAAAGGGCTTATTGCATACTAACCAGCATGCTATTAAAATGTTTTTAGATCAATTTAAAAGGTCAAATTAAAAGATGTCAGTAGAATTCATTGGGTTTGATTAATTAAAATGAGGGTCATCAGTGCTCTGCTCACCTTTATGTTTTTTTTTCAGAATCCTAATGCGTGCTTTATCAGGGTCAATCTTTCTTCCTCTCACTTTCCAGTCATCTCACTTATATTTAACACTTTATACAGAAGCTAAGGAAAGAATCAAAGTAGGATGGCTTTTTCCTAACATTTTACTGAGATTTTTATGATGTGGCAAGTTCTGTACTGGGCTCTTTGTTATCTCACTTAATTTTCATAATTAACAGAAACTCATATCTTTCTTTCTTCTTAACTGTTGTGCTACTGCATAATTTCAGTAATCTTTTAGACAGAGGAGAAAATGTTAATTTGCTATGTAAGCCTAACCTGTGGGCTGAGCCCTTCACCCCCAATGGCAGAGTCTAGCACAGGTCTCTGACACTTTCTGAAGGCCTGTCTTTGGCTTTACTTTCTTTCCTGCCTCTCTCCATGGCAACCATTCAGAGCCTCTTAAAGTTTTCAAGATTTGCTGCTCTCTCACACTTTGGGGCCTCTGAACCTATTGTTTCTGCTGCCTCAATACTTTCTTCACTATATGAGATTGGGCTTTTTTTTAACTCCTTTAAACATTGCTGCTTCTTTCATGGTCTCCCTACATCTGGGGCAGGTGTGTCTCCTGCATGCTTGCAGTTGCATTCTATATCTAACCTTTTATAGCATTAACTGTTTTGTAATTGCCTCTAAGCTGTATGAGGGCAGGGACTTTTGACCCAGTATCCCTAGGAGGATATAGTTTTGACAGTCTTGACTAAGTTGGAGAATAGGGAAGAAGTTAATTGCTTTTTCACCAGTTATTACATTACCAGCAGTTTATTTGGCCTTCTATCTCTGTCTCCTTTTTTTCCCCCTTGAATGCTGGAGGTTTGTCTATTTTTAATTTTGTTGATCTCTTTTTATTATTAATTTCTGCTCTTATTTCCTTCCTGCTAATTTTTTTTAGTTTATTTTGTCTTTTTATGTTTACCTCATTAATTTTGAACCTTTCTTTTTTTGCTAAAACAAACATTTCAGACAATAAATTTCCCTAAGTGCTACTTTTACTACATCCTACAGCCTATGCAGCATAGCATTTTAAGTACGTCTTGATTTTTATTACAATTTGATTTGACTGGTGAGTGACTAAGAAATGTGTTTTTAAATTTCCAAACCTCGGCAGTTTTGCAGGTTCTCTTTTTAAATAAAATATCTAACTTAATTGTATTATGCTCACAGGATGTAGTCTATATGATACTAATTCACCAAAATGTGTTGAGGCCAGCTTTATTGCCTATCAAGTGATTGATTTTTGTAAATGTTTTTGTGTGCCTCAAAAAAATATTCTCCAGTTATTGGATACTGTGTTTTATAAATGTATATTTCATCAAATTTATTAATTATATATTTAATTTAATGTATCCTTAGTTTTTTTTTATTTTAATGTGCTTAGTTAATCTACTCCTGAGTGAAGCAGGCTGACATTTTTCACTATGGTTGATACATTTGTCAGTTTCTCCTTGTAGATCTGTTAGTTTTTTTTCCTTAAAGTCTTGTCAGATGTCATTATAATTACTCTCATTTTCTTTTGGCTACCGTTGACCTAGTCTGTATTTTTCTTTTTGTTGACTCTTAGACTTCCTGTGCATTTATGTTTTAGAACTATGATTTGTTGAATCCCGTTTAAATCGTTTGTGTTTATTGTGATTATAGTTCCATTTGGATTTATTTTTATGAGCTATTTGTCCACATTTTTTTAATTTTCTTTTTACATTCTAATTTTTACTCCATTTATTTGAAAGTTGCATGTTCTATGTCTATTATTTTAGTGGTTACTCTAGCTATTTTAACATGTGTACTTAAGAAAATCTGAAGTTAATCAAAATCTTTGTCTTCTTCCTCCCAAATACAAGAACTTCAGAATACTTTACCTCAGATTACTTGGTCCCCTAGTTTATATATAGTCGTTGTCCAGGTCTTATTTTTAGCTTGTTTTCTACTCACAGTTTTGTCATTTAATATTTTAAAGTTAATGTTTGTCTAGTTTAACTCATATATTTACCAGTTTCTTCCTTATCATGACTAATGGAATTCTTCGGGCTGCCTGGATCTACAGTTCGGCATTTCTCAACAACTGTAGAATAACATCATCTCTTCAAATAGTGCCTCCTCCCCATTCACTATATTATCTCCCCAGAATTCCAATTAGGTATATTTTAGATTTTTTCTCTCTATCCTCCAGGTATCTTAACTCTCTTTCATCTACAATATTTCTTTGTTACTTTGGATTACATTCTGGATTTCTTTTGATCTTTATTTCAATTCACTAATTATCTCTTCAGTTAGATTTAGTCTGCTTGAGTTTAAATTTAAGTAATTCTGTTCTTATTTGTAGTTTTACTTAGTTTTTTATAAAATCTTAGTCCCTGCTCGTATTTTTTGAAAGACTATTTTTTTAGATCAGTTATGGATTGACAACAAAACTGAAGGGAAAGTACAGAGATTTCCCCTATACCCTCTTCCCCACACATACACAGCCTTCCCTATTATCAACATTCCTCACCAGAGTGGTACGTTGTTACAAGTGATGAATCTCTATCGACACATAATAACCCAAAGTTCATAGTTTGTATTAGGATTCACTCTTGGATTTGTATGTTCTGTGGGTTTCAAAAAATGCATGATACAACCTGTATCCATCCTTATAGTATCATACACAGTATTCTCACTCCTAAAAATCCTCTAAGTACGGCCTATGCATGCTTTCCCAACCAATCGCTGACAAATACTGCTCTTTTTAATGTCTCCATAGTTTTACCTTTTCCGAAAGGATATATAGTTGAAATTTTATACATTATGTAGCATTTCAGACTGGCTTCTTTCACTTAGTCATATCTTTCAAATTCATGTTTTTTCTTAGCTTGTGAGCTCATTTTTTTCTTGCGCTGATAATCGTCCATTGTCTGGCTGTATCACAGTTTATTTAACCATTCATCTACTGAAGGACGTCTTGGTTGCTTCCAAGTTTTGGCAATTATGAATAAATCTGCTATATACATCCACGTGCAGGTTTTTCTGTGGCTGTGAGTTTTCAGCTTCTTTGGGTAAATACCAAGGAGTGTGATTGCTAAATCGTATGGTAAGAGTATGTTTCGTTTTGTAAAAAACTGCCAAAGTGTGTCCCAAAGTGGCTGTGGTTTGGAATTCCCACCAGAAATAAGTGAGAGTAGAGTACCTGTTGTTCCACACTTGCCAGCATTTGGTGTTCTCAGTTTTCTGGATTTCGGCCATAGGTATTTAGTGGTATCTCTTTGTTTTAGTATGCATTTGCCTGATGATATGATGTAGAACATTTCTTCATATATTTATTTGCCATCTGTTTATCTTCGGTCCCACTCATATTTCGAAGATGCTTTCTAAACAATTATTTTTTATTTCATGTGTATTAATGTAGCCTGTGAAATCTTTGAGGGTCTTTTTCTTCTGCCCATTGTTTCTGCTGTGTCTCACTCAGGTGCCTTATTATCTTGTGTGAATTGTGAATTTTGTCACTTAGTCTCTTGGAATCAAGCCTGTGGAAACTGAATTCATCTGAGAAAAATTCGCTTTGTTCTTTGCTTTTGCCAGTCATCTAATGGCCCTATCTACCTGGAGCATTAGGTGGTGTTTTTGTTTTTGTTTTTAGCTCAGTTTAAATACTTCTAGATTCACAGAAAGTTGCAAATATGTAAATATATGGATGGAAGTCCTGTGTGCCCTTTCATTTTTTTCTCATTGTAACTCTTTTTCCAGATTTGAGGTATAATTGACAAATAAAATTGTAGGATATTTAAAGTGTACAACATTATGACTTTACTGGTTACATGATAATAATATATTTACATTATTAAAGGAATAACCCCATTGAATTAATTAACACATCCATCACCTAACATATTTACCTTTTTTTTTTTTTTTGGTGAGAACATTTAAGTTCTCTCTTAGCAAATTTCAGTTATGCAATGCAGTGCTATCAACTATAATCATCATGTTGTACATTAGGTCTTCAGACCTTATTCATCGTATAACAGAAAGTTTGTACCCTTTTACCAATTTCTTTCTATTTCTACACCTCTCAGCCCTTGGCAACCATTTTTCTATTCTCTGTTTCTATGAGTCCAAACTTTTTTTTTTTAAAGATTCTACATATAAGTGATACCATGCAGTATTTGTCTTTCTTTGGCTTATTTCACTTCATACAGTGCCCTCCAGGTTCATCGATGTTGTTACAAATAAAAGGATTTCCAAAGTCTGATTGATATTTTATTGTCTTGATTCGTTCATCCATTTATGAACACTACATTATTTGCATATCTTGGCTACTGTGAATATGCTGCTATGAACATGGAAGTGCAGATAGCTCTTCGAGATCCTGATTTTATTTCCTTTGGAATAAGATATATGTGTGTGTTTGTGTATAAAGCAGGATTGCTGAGTTATATAGTAGTTCGATTTTTAATGTCTTAAGGAGCATCCATACTGTTTTTCATGGTGACTGTACCAGTTCACATTCCCGCCAACAGTGTAAAGGGCTCCTTTTCCTCCACATGCTTTTGTTATCCCTTGTCTTTTTGCTAATAGACATACTAACAGGTGTAAGGGGATCTCTAATTGTGGTTTTAATTTACATTTTTTGATGATTAATGATATTGAGCACCTTTTAACGTACCTATTAGACATTTGTATGTCTTTGGGAAAAAGTGTGTTCAGATCTTTTGCCCATTTTTTAATTGGGTTATTAGGTTTTACTATTGAATTAAATGAGTTTCTTGTATATTTTGTATATAGGGTTTGCAGATATTTACTTTTGTTCCAGAGGTTGCCTTTTCGGTTTTTTTGATAGTTTCCTTTGTTTGTAGCTTTTTCAGTTTGATGTAGTTCCACTTGTTTATTTTTGCTTTTTTGTGTCTTTGCTTTTGGTATCAAATCCAAAAAACTATTGCCAAAACAATGTCAAGGAACATACCCCCTAAGTTTTCTTCCAATTTTATTGCTTGAGATCTTCCATAACTTGTAGTACACTATCAAAATCAGAGAATTGACATCAGTATGATCTACAACTGTATTCAGATTTCACCAGTTCTACATAAACTTGTGTGTGTGTGTGCGTGCACATAGTTCTGTGCATTTTATTGGGTATGTAGATTCATGCAACCACCATCACAATCAAGATGCAACACTGTTCTATCACCAACAGGTTTCCTAGGGGTGCTGTTTTATTTTATCCTTTCACTGCTTTATAAGCAAGGTCTCCTGTTAGGTAGATTTATCATGCGTGGGCCTTGAGCTTTAGCACGTTGTCTGCAGTTATTAGAACAGAACATCAGTGTCTGCGGGATTCAGAAACCCTAAGAGCGAAAGCTGGATTTGGGTGCTTATTTGTTAGTGTTCTTTGTTTCACTTTTTTGGGAGACTAGGTAGCTTCTATTCTTTGGTGTCAGCTCTGAGGTATGTTTAAAAAGATACTTTAAAATTTTTAAAGCATTTTAGTTTCAGTTGGAAGGTTCATTCAAAGTTTCCAATATTCCATATTTTGGAAACAGTTAACCCTGGAAATATTAAAGAATATTTATCTTTATAAGTTTCATTATAGTTTCTTTATAATTAGAAAAGTTGACTTTGCTTTATCTTGGTGCCTTTGTTTCTATGATTATTTGATGATTAGACATACTATGCATGTAGAACCATATCGGATAATGTACTTCAGGAATGGTCATAAAATTTATAATGGACTGCTTCATGAATAGTTTAATTTTCAGTCATATATTTATTTATCTCTATATTAGTCTTAATATTGAAATAACTAAAGCAAAGAGAAGTTACTTTCTCCAAGCTCATGATCGTTGGAGAGTCTAAGACTAAAGTTCACATGAATCTTTTGCTTACCTATTTTCTACAACTCAGTTTTAAATGGTTTTACAATTAACTTCTGAGTTAGATTTTTATACCCAAATATTATAAATTTGTCTGAAATTTCAAATCAAGTTAAAAGGACAAATATATCGTTTAATTTCAAAAGTACACAATTTAAGGCCAAGACAAAATATGAGAATTTCAAAGAAAAAAACTCTGCAACCTTGATTCTTAGTTTGAAAATTTGAAATTAGCATGGTTAGAAGTATCTGGCTATCACTCAATATGCAAAATATTTTTCCATAGAGAAGAAGATCCTGTGGAAACTCATGTTTTCCATGGAGAGATGATAGGAGGAATCTAGCTCAATTTAAGGCCAAGACAAAATATGAGAATTTCAAGCCTAAATAAAAAACTCTAAATAAGAAACTCAGTGTTTTTGTGTTTGTAATCTTGTAATTATGCAGTTTCTCTATGTTCCAAGAGAAATCGAAAGCCTCATGTTAATTAATACTGGACTAGGTTGCTTTGTCTTCTAATATAAGACTAATTGTATTTCCAAGAATACTTTTTTTTCCCAAGAATTCTTAAACCTTTAAATATGTATAAGGAATTTATTTAAAGTGTAGAAAGCATTGGCTAGTTTAAAATAAGTAACTGCAATGTTTACATGGGGAAATATAGTCTAGGGAAATAGGTTAGGCCACCAAATGACCAAGATACTTACTGTAAGTCAGATTTTATGTGGACCTGAATCAAGTTTCCTCTTGAAGACTGTTCTTTTTGCTGTGGACAGATAGGTTCTCCACTTAAAATTTGTAAAGATTTGTAGCAGTTCAAATCAGTGAATTGAAATAGCATTTATTGATTGTAATAGGAGGGTTAATTTCTGACTTCAAGAAATTTAAGATATATAAGAGAAAGACTGACAAATCATTGTGATATTGTTGTACTTACAACTATAGAGAGACCCTAAGAGCACAGATTTGGAAGGTAGGGAGTTTGGAGAAAGGATGATCAGGAAAGTCTTCACAGAAAGTGAAGTCTTAGTTGGGCCTTTAGGAATTAGCAGAATTACATCAATATTCAAATGAAAGGAGAGCATTCTACCAAAATAAGGACACACAAAATGTTACTTCCTCCCACCTGCACCCTCATTTCTTCCTTTATCCTTTACCTTCATTAGAGCATTTTGGAAGGGTTCAGAAACCATTTTATGAGCCTTATTTCTAATGCAATTCTTGGGTTCATGTAAAACTTTAGACCACCTTTCGTTGCATGCCCAGTCCTAGATTGTAATATTTCTAACTTAGAAAAAAGAAAAAGAACACCAGGTTCAGCTATTACCTTAGGAATAATGCAAATCCACCCATCTCAATTTCTCTGGCTCTTACTGTGGCTTCTTGACTGGTTCCTGCTTTCTTGCCCTGTTACCTTATTGTATATAACTCTCTCCGATGTCTCCGCACTTGAGCTGCCTGCTCTTTTAGTCCTCTCCCTTCTCCTCCTTTCACATGCATTTGTTAGCCACAGCCTTTACTAGTAAAACTAGTTTTATCCTCTATGTTATTTCACTTTTTTATTGATTGAAACTTTGATAGTGGCCAAATATTATTTTCCTTTTGATAACTCATGTTAAAGCATTTGTGAACTAACAAAACAGTTCCCAAACTCACACAAACTTAGGTTTATCTGGATCCCTAACTCAATCCTTTTCTTACCACCCTACCATACCACCTTGCTATTTTCATTCTAAAACCTTCACAAAAAATTTAACCATTTACTTCCTCTGGTTTAGCTTTGAGCTACTGATAATGTTATTTCTTTGCTTAGCATTAGATCTAGTAAGAGTAAACTCCCAGCTCTGTGTGGGCCTGTGGTCCTCACTGTGTTTCTACATCAGTAAACAACAGTTTACTTCTCAACAGTTGGGTCTATATGAAAGTGGGGTTATATAAAGAACCCAAGGCAAGGGGTAGGAGTATGAAATGGATTAACAAGGCTCTATAACTTTTTCTAACAAGATATCAAAGGACTGAGGAAGGTAGGTTATTAGCATTGGAAAGAAGACCGGGTTTTGAGTCAGAAAACCTAGATTTAGGTTGCAATTTGGTTCCATACTAACGGAGTAAGTTTAGCTAAGGCTTTAAACAACTCTCTGAATTATTTTCAGAGGGAGATAATAATAGAACCTCAGCATTTCAAGGATTGAAATCATGTTTGTGAAAGTACTTGGAAAAACAGTGCAGTACTGGGAATAACATAAGTCATTGTAAGGTAGATTACTGTAAATGGTAAGTTTTAGATTTCTTTTCTTCTTTTCTTTGTTTCCTTTCTAGGCAACGCAACCCTTGGTTGACCTCACAGATTGCAAGGACTTTGTCAGCTTACAATCTCTTATTTTTTCTATTTTTTATGCCTACAGCACCTGGTCTTCCTAGGTGGTCTCCCATCCAAGTACTAACCAGGCCTGACCCTGCTTAGCTTCTGAGATCAGAAGGGATCAGACTTGTTCAGGGCAGCATGGCTGTAGACTAGACATATTTTCAAGGTTTAATATGTGGTAACTTTCTAATACCTGCCCTCTTAGATTTGATTAACCCAGTGTATTCATCAGTAATCCAAAGAAACAAATGACAATAATACTATGCTAGTGAACAAAATAAACATAGAATATTTATTTTTTCTGCGTACTCTTTTCCACTCCCTTTATAGGAGAGCCTTGAACTTAGGAATTCTTCGAGACCCTGGCTCAGAAATTGAAGATAGACAATACCAAATAGACCTGCAGTCTATCAATATTGGTACTGCACAGTGGGAGCAACTAAAACCGGAGAAGGAAAGTGGCACAGGTGGGGCGCAAACAGAGAGTGAAAGAAATTCTCAAAATCCAGCCCTGGAGTGGAATATGGCCAGCAGGTAGGAAATGACTGAGAAACTTTCTACACTTTCTAATGTTTCATTGCCAGAAGAACAGTTGGTGATATAATCTTTAATGTGCCCAACCTAAGTGCTTTGGTATTGCTTCTGCATTTCATGACAAACATAAAATATGTTTTGTAATTGTAGCTGATGGTTTTGCTTGGAAACTGGCTAATCCTACTATCGTTACACTGTAATTATTACACATTTAAGATCATGTCAGCGTTTTTTTTTAGAGCTTGGTATTCGATGAAAGATTCTACTTCTGGCTAAGAATACATTCACATTTTCTCTGGAAATCCATTTTATTCAAGATCAGGTTTTTTCAAGCCTCTCTTTTCTGTTTATAATAATTAGGAGAGAAAAGCAGCAAAGGTCCTGGGTTGGATTTTTTTAGTCCACTTTAACTAAAAGCAGCTATGTTCACAGAAAACTCATTTTAAAAGGAATTAGTCCTAAACAATGAGCTATAAGATGTGTAGAGAGTCACTGCCATCTTATCCAGGCTCTTCATAGTTGTCGTTAGAAAGATAGAATCATTTTCTAGAACGAAGGTACCGGGCATTAAAGATATTTTTATATTGTTAAAAAAAAAAGATGTACTTTGTATATTGTAAGCAACTTCTATAATTTTAAGAAAGCATTATTTTTCATCTTTTTAAAAATTTATAAGAATCAGTAAAATCTGTTGCTTATTCCATATCATGGTGGTTTGTTGATTGGAGTTCTTTAAAACATTGTGTGCAGACTTTGTTGTATGCCTTTTGCAAACGCTGATTGCTTTGGGGTTCTGCCCCTTTACCACCAAAACTATATTTATCCATGTCTTGGCATTAATAACAGTGATAACATTAATAATAGATTATGTAATGCTTATCACTTTACCTAATTTCACAGTACTGATAGGGGTAAGAGCTGTTTTTCCTAATTATACGTGAAGTAACTAAGTTCTAGACAAGATAAATTATTTGCCTAAAACCAAATACTAACTGGTAGTCTATACGCCTCATATGGTTCTTCTTTTTCAGGTACCCACAATCTTTTCTAACTTCATTGTGCTGTATTCATAATGAGCTTATTTTATCTCCTTGAAAATATGATTGCCACTTGCTACTAAGCTTTTGTATACCATCTTCTCTTTGCCTGGAACTCTCTTAACCCACCCTTTTCTTGCCTCCTCAAGTCTCAGAGTAGACTACACGTTTTCCAGGAAGTCTTCCCTAAGTCCCCAGGAGAAAAGATTAGGTTGCCTTTCTGTGTGTTCTTATCATATCACTTAGCATATTTAATTCTAATTATCTATATAGTTTGTCTAGGTCCCCAGGACAGAGATCATCACCATCCGTCTTTTGATTTATCCCTAGCACTAAGTACTTTCATGATATAAAAGATATAATGATAGCCCTTCATTGACAAGTAAAATGACTGAATGTGCCCCTGAGATGGGGTATAAATTTGGATGGAAAATCTCCCACTGCAGGCCAAGGTACACCTCAGGAGACAGATGCAATTATTGAGCCATGAGCAGGTGGCGGTTCCCAAAGCTGGGGGTAATGAGTATTTTGGTTCTGACTAGAGGATCTAAGTGTACACCAAACATCAGTACACTGATCCTGATCACTAAACATCTCATATCAGCCAGGATCAAGTCCTCTCATTCCTCCACTTTACTCATTTTTCAGATTTAGATAGTACCAGCTTACAAAACTTACAAATTTTATCATCAACACAGAAGATGAGCCTTATTTTCCCAGGAAACTTTATGACCATCTAGCCTTATTAACTCATCTCTATCTCTTCTATTTATTCTTTAATTCATTTATAAACAGTTTGTGTGTGTGTTTTAATAACTGAGTTGCAATTCATATAATGAAAATCAGCCATTTAAAGTGAACGATTCAGTGTCATTTTGTACATTTACAATATTGTGTAACCACCACTTCTATCTAGTTCCAAAACATTTTCTTCACCCCAAACTAAAATCCCTTACCCTTTAAGCAGTTTCTCTGCATTTCTAATGGCCCCTGGCAACCACCAATCTGCTTTCTGTCTCCAGTGATTTATCTATTCTGGATATTTTGTATAAAGGGACTCATTATATGTCCTTTTGTGTCTGACTTATTCACTCAACATAGTGTTTGGGAGGTTTATCCACGTTGTAGCATGTGTCAACATGTCATTCTTTTTTATTGCTAGATAATATTCCACTGTATATAAATACCATAGTTTGTTAATCCATTCATCCATTGAACATTGGAGCTATTGTCATCTTTTAGCTATTGTGAATAATGTTGCTATGGACATTTGTGTACAAGTACTTATTTGATTATCTGTTTTCAGATATTTGGGGTATATACCTAGGAGTAGAATTGCATAGTCATGTAGTAATTTTATGTTTAACTTTTTGAGGAGTTACCAAACTGTTTTCCACAGTGGCTGAACCACATTGCATTCTCACCAGCAATGTTCAAAGGTTCCAATTTCTCTATATTCTCACCAACACACCTATTTTTTCTTTTTTTTCCTATAGCCATACTGGGTATGGTTTTGATTTGCATTTCCATAACTATTAATGATGTTGAGTAGTTTTTTTTCTATTGTTGTCCATGCTTTTGGTGTCATATCTACGAGTCTGTTGGTTTGTTCCTAGGTTTTATTCTAAGGGTTTTATCAGGTTAGCTCTTATAGTTATGTTGTTGATCTATTTGAGATTGGTTTTTTATTGTTGTTATTGTTTTATCTGATATGACGTAAAAGCCCAACCCAACTTCATTCTTTTGTATGTGTATATCTATTTGTCCCAGTACCATTTGTTGAAGAGACTGTTCTTTCCCCATTGAAAGTTCTTGGCACAATTGTCAAAAATTAACAGACATTTTGATGTCCAATATATGCCATGGAATGTCTTTTACACTAGAGAAACAAAATGAAATAATTTCTGGTATGTGCCTATCTCTTACAGAGCTCAGCATTCAATTAAAAAGACAAACTAGTTAATTAACTTTTAGAGTGCAGTGTGGAAAGTGCTATGAGAGTCAGAATTATGGTATACTTAGGATACAGAAGAGCCCCATCCACATCAGGGTAGACACATTCCATGCACATAGGACATCTCAGACTCATAGATGTGACATACAGATGAAACTAATCTAAAATCAACATAGGGAAAAATAGAGAATTTAAAGAAAGAAATGAATTATTACGTCTACAGTGAGTCGTCAGGGAAGGTTTCAGAGAGTACACAGCTTCTGTATTTGTTTCCACAGCATACAAATCAGAGCAATGTACTCAGCAGGAGTGGGGAGGGAGCATTTTGAACTTAGAAAATAGTAGAACAAAAGGCTAGGTGTATGAAAATGTGATATGTTTTACTTACTGCTGAATACCGAGCACATCATATCATCCTTGGCACATAAGATGCTTAATAAAGAGTTGAGTGTATTAATGAAATATTAAATGATTAAGTAGAGTTAACAAATCAAGTGACTGAATGGTTCTGATGAAGTAGTTTTGATGAATGTGTCTTCAGATGAGACAAATTTTATATCTGATACAGCTTAGTTCTGATTAATCTTGGCAGAAATATAAACAGAACCTTAATATATTATATTTTTGTTTTTCAGTAGGTATTGCAGTTAAAATTCAAAAATTAAAAAAGATACCCAGTGAAAAATAATATGTTCCCTCCCCTGACCAGCATTAAATGTCGACCTTTATAACAGTTTCCATTCATTTCTCCTGAGTACATTGCTCTGATTTTGTCTTTAATCATAATATGTTTATATGTGTATGCTGGGGAGCAGGGAGCAGGGAAGTTAAGCATAAAGAATCATCAAGTTCTAAAACATGTAGAACTCCTTCCAAAAATCTTGATTTTTCAGCTGAGGAAATACATCAGGGTTCAATCAAGCCAGCAGAACCACTATAAGTATTACAGCATAAAGATTTCTTTTAGGAGCAAGACCTTATGCAGTTGTGGAAGAAGGTGGAAGGTAAGGACTTCAAAGAGGGAGATAATGGATTAGAGAAATGTCACTACCCAACCCTCTTGATCACGTGACCTGGGTAAAAAAAAATTTGTAGCTCCCCAGGGAATCTGGGCAGCCAGGGATGTCTAGCGGTTAGAGGGACCTCAGGATACTGGTAGAGAAGCCCATGGGAGGCTGTTGCCTCTGTGTCTGGGGGTGAGCCTACAGTTGCTGTTGGTCAGCAGGGTCAATGGTCAGGAAAATAGCTCATCACAAAGCCTGGAAGAGTGAGGACAAGCTGGAATTTGTCAGCACCTCTGCATCGGAATTCCACTGCATTTAAAACAGCATGATTTTCAGAGTATATTGGCTACTATTTCCTTTACACCTTCCAAATCTCACACAAATTTCTCTCTAAGCTCTGAAACCATTCTTATTAGCAAGTTGTTACAGAACAAAAACCACTAAAGAAATTAAATGAGGAGGTTTCTTGGCTTGTCCAGTGGCACTTAGAACTAAGTGCAGAACCTTGTTTGCTTCCTCTTAGCTACTTTTCTTCTACTCAGTGCTCTGACCCCTTACACTATGGTAAAGTTCATTGTTAGTTAATCACTTTTTTTCTTTTCCTCTTAGCAACCATTTTTACTACATCTGGGCTTATTTTATAATCTGAGGAAATGAAGTGCTGAGAACTAAACCTGTACTGATGTCTGCCATGTGCAGGTTACACATTCAAATCATTATTGTTTTACATGGTGATTAGTGCTTTGGGTGTATAGGGTGAGGGTGGAAAGTTTATTTTGTAATTTCCTGAAAATGCCAGTAGGCCTTAATTCTCCAAGTAAATATTAATGTAATTTTCTTGTTTATAATATTTAAAGATATAATTTGAATAGATTTAAAAACTATACTTGAAAAATAAATCACTTTGTTTTTATCACAGTACTTTTATTTAGTATTACCACTACCTTTGTTTGATTTCCTTGGATAATTTATCTTTCAAACTTCATTGTCAGAGAAATAGTTACAGCATATTCATTTGTTTAAATATTTTGATACACATGTACCAAATTACACATACTACCCTAGAGGCCTTTTTTTCCTCCCATGTGTGTGTGTTTTTCTAAAATCATTGGTACTATGTTTGCTTAGCAAGCTGAATTTGAATTTGACACATTTCTAAATTCAGTCAGTCCTTTGCTTCTTGGGATTGGTAACATTGACTTTGTGTTGATATTAAAGTCCCTGAAGCATGAGTTATTGGCCTTAATTCTAAGAAACTGATTATTCCATCTGTCTTTTGATCTCTTTTGTTTTTATTTTTTAAGCAAAGTATTACCCAAATGTTCACAAGAGTCCTTGCATATTTTGATTTGTGATTAATCAAACATGAGCTCTTTCCAGAATTGCACCTGAAATCATTTACAGTAATGTAAAATGAAAGCATTTTCTTTGCTCTGACTCTTCAATCTGAAAACCATCACTTTTGTCTTATTAATTTGCGAGGATATCAAGCTAATGCCTAAGCAGAAATATAGAAGTTTGTCTAATTCCCATAGCTCACAGATTAATGCCTGGAGCGACCTAAACCTACTTGAATGTATGATTTTTTAAATTTCATTTTAATTTTTTAAATTTATTTAACATTTTATTTATTTTTCCCCCTCACCCCTACCCCTCTCCCCTCTGGTAACCACTAGTCCATTGTCCATATCCATGAGTCTTTGTTTGTTTGTCCTGTTCATTTGTTGCTTTTAAGTTTATATCTCACATATAAGTGATATCATGTGATTTTCAACCTTTTCTGTCTGGCTTATTTTGCTTAGTATGATTATTTCAAGGTCCATCCGTGTTGTTGCAAATGGCAGTATTTCATTTCTTCTTAATGGCTGAGTAATATTCCATTGTATACAGTACCACAGCTTCTTTAGCCAGTCATCTATCGTAGGACACTTCAGTTGCTTCCATGTCCTGGCCACTAATTTCATTTTTAATTTTTATTTATTGATTGGTTTCCAAGGTGCTATTTTTATTTTTTATTAACATATAATTGGTATACAATATTATTTTCAGGTGTATGACACAGTGATTCGACATTTATATATAAATGTATATAATGCGCTCACCATACTAAGTCTATAATAGTGTGATAACTTTGCATGGCGACAGATGGCTACTTGAATTATATGATTTTATAATAATTCTCTTAAACTTTGTCATGGCTTTACATGAGAGAATGAGATTTCTCCTCCTGTTTAAAGTACCTGGGAACTGGGTAAAAGTAAGGGGTATCCCAAGGCAACAGGAAGGAACAGTGGTTTTTCTTTCAGAGCAGCCTGTATTTTCTTCTTTATATACAGTCTGAGGTGACCTTGCAACCTGAAAAGGTGGCATAGAGATAAAAAGACAAAGATCTGTCTTGCCTAATCTTACTCTTCTTTGTATCTTAGCATAATTACTGACGGAGAGTAGGTACTCAAAAAATCAGAAAATATTTAAATTAAATATAATCATCATGACAGTATATCATAAAATTTTGAAACCTCCTGTACCTTAAGTTACTTCATAGTCCTTTTACAGATTATAGCATCATAATTGTTTTATATAGATATAGATTAGCTATAGATATAGATATGTTAATGCCCTGATTGATTCAACCATGCTGACCAAAGCCCTAAACATTTTGTTTTTAAGAGAAGGAACCAAACCTCCTTCAACATTTTGTTTTTAAGAGAAGGAACCAAACAAGATTATATCAAGATTTGTATATACTTATATGTATGTATATATCAATCACACATAACTTTTATACATTATCCTGTATTTTTGTGAATACTCTACCTGGTACATCAGTATGTGTTATAAAGCTTTAAAAAGTGAAATGAAATAAGTCTCCTGACTGATCATGTGTCCCTTGGTAGATTCCTGTTTACATCATCAACACACAATTTCTAATGTCTTTTTTTTTTTCTGAGAAACTTTCAGCAATTCCTTGTTTTCTCCCTCCTCCATTAAGTTTATTTTGAAGTTTTTCCTTGGAAAAAGAGCTATCAAGTAGAATTAGATGCAGCAGCCCAGACCGTAGATCTAAATAACTGCAAACTATAACCAGAGCTATTATTTGAACATCTCAGCAAAACTGAATTAAGTGGATATTTCAATATAGACATGCTCAAAAGACTTTCTTTAGAGGCTGTAATAAATGTAGCACTTGTGATCTCCATAACAAATATATTTTAATCATAGTTTTGCTCTGTTATTTTGTTTAGGGGAGGAGAATTTTTTTTTTTCAAGAACGAGATTATTTTAACATTATTTAATTTTGCCAAACTAAATTTGTGCTAGCATTTTGTTTAAATGTACCTTAAAAAGCATCCTCATTTCAGGATATAGTTTCTGTAGCATTGTTTACAGATGCTTTATATGTCTTTACAAATTAATTGCTTGAATAAGTTTTAGAACCTTGAGATGAAAGATGAGGTCCTCTACTGAATGTTCTCACACCCCTCTGTACTTTTCTTATTGTTATACTTGTCCTCCCTTACGATTATGTTGTTCGTTTTTTCTGCTAAACTAAGCTCCCTGGCTCCATCTTTGTCACTATTCCTAGCACCCACCAGAGGGCCTGGCATAATAATGGACTTTCAGTTCATGTTCTCAAACTTTCAGAGAGTGAGAAATGCTATAAAAATAATGACAGTATGATGTTTTAAGGGTAACTGGGAGATTTCCTTAGATTAGGGCTCAAAGAAGCCCTCTTATAATACCTGAGTGACAATAATGAGCTATACATGTAAATACCCTTGGAATGTTTCTGCCTAGAGAATCTGGAGCAGAGCAAAGATCCTTGAGTAGGAATAAGTTTAGGATGTTTAAGGATCATGCCTGGCTAGGAGGAGAGAGATAACAGATGTAGTTTTAGGTATAGAAGGACTAAATTATGAATAGTCTTGTAGGCCAGAAGGAATTTGGATTTTATTTTAATTGCAGTAGAAAGTCACTGAATAGGGTTCTTCTTGGGGGGAAAAACAAAATGGGTATAAACTCTAAATATTTGGTTTTTAAAGTTACTATAGAATACAAATTATTTATCTTAATGACAAAATAAGAATCTCTACAAATAGCAAGTTACAACAGTTTTCCACATAACATTTTTTATAATAAATTTTGTGCATATTACTATTTTTCATATTTGGGAATATTCAGTATAGCAGTTGACTTCCTCAAAAAGTCTCAAGTTTTTCTCAAGTATCTTCTTTCTGAAGTTCACCTGTAATACCCTACCAAGAAAGTCTTTGTTTTGCATAAGTTCTGTGTGCACACACACCATCTAGCATTTTTTTATTCTGTCTTTCGGGGGAAATATTTTAGAAACCTTGGTACCATTTTCCCTAGTCTTTTATATTATGTAACTTTTGAAGTATGGTTCTTAAACTGCTTTACTGCTTCCCACAAAGTCACACCCAAATGTATGGCAGGTAGCAGAAGAACCTTAGTATAAACATGCCGAGCCCAAGAAAAATGAGCACAGCCTTTCTAAACGTGTATTTTCATGAATGTGTGTGGCACGTAATTATGCCTTCTGGCTTAGTAACAATTTCAGAGAACTATGTTTTTCCTTACTTACAATCTACTCTTCCCAGAGCTTAACAGGATAGCTTTTGTTAACACATATGCTTACTTCCCGGCTATTTGATTAGCACCTTTTGATTGTCAATATTTTTTTTATCTTCTAAGAGGGTTTTATAAGTTTCCATGGGCTTATAAGGTGATAGGTGCAAATTACTATACCATTTCTTTGTTTCTGTGGAAACATATTAAATGTAGAGGTATATTAAATCATCGTTAAATTAGAGTATATCAGAGAAATATTTCTTCTACAGCTCTTCTAACCCCATATGCCTTAGCATGCTATAGATAATCTGTTTTCTCTAGGTGATTTTAATATATTTTATTTATCATAGGTGATTAGCTATTTCAGCAAGATGTGTCTAATTTTAGGTTTTATTGTATTTATCTGAACCAGGACTCTCTGTGCTTCCTGAATCTGTGTATTCCTATATTTCATTCATTTTGGAGAATTCTCAGCCATTATTCTTTAATATTCACCCTTTTCCTTTCTTTCTATGTTCTCATTTTGGAATGCCAACTAAATGTGTCAGACTTGCCTTCCATGTCTCTTAACTTTTATTTTAAACTTTCCATTTAAAATTTACTTTAGTACATTCCTAGAATTTTCTCAAATCTAAATTCTAGTTTACTCATTTTTCTTAAGCAAATTAAAAGTGCTATGTATCCATCAATTATATATTTAATTTTAGTACCTATTTTTCATTTCCGAAAGTTCTATTTAGTTATTTTTCTGTTTGCCTTTTTGATAGTACTTTGTTGTTTTCTTCATATTTTTATTCCATCTCATATGTATTTAATAGTTTTAAACAAATTTATTTTATTGTCTATTTGTGGTAATTTCATTATTAAAAATTCTCAGTAATGAATTTGATAATGGGGTTGAATTCTCCTCTTGCTGGTAAAGAATAGAGTTTGTGGGGTATATAAAATACTCTGTGATTAGGAGCTTATCTTTGGTGGTCTTTGTCCCTGAGAATCTCTTTTGTCAGTTTGAGGGAATGTTTTTTAGAGAGGTTTTGCATCTCTTTCTGACAGATGCCCCAGGGTTATCAAAGGTCTGATGCCACATTTATATAAATGACTCAGAACAGGTATTTTTGGACCAACACAGGTAATATAAAATACATACAAAACATACATGAAGGATTTCCCATTATTTTTTATTTTCCAGGGAGATCTTTGTTTTTTTCCACAGATTCTCTTGCCAAAAGAGGCAAACTTCCTTGTTCTTCTCTGTTTCTAATGGGCACATATTTTTCTGGCCCCTTAAGGGCCCCAGAAACAGATAGGTAGCTAATTTTAAAATCCTTACCTATCAGGGATGTAAGAATTAGCCAGTGGTCTCAATATGGCTATTAAAAATCTATCCCCTTGGTTTATAGAGAGTGGCTAAGACCCTGAAGTCCTTAACAATGTCAGTTAATACTTTGAGTTTTGCTTCTCACTTTTGTTATTTTAAACCCTACTAGTATCTAGTAAAATGTGGGCAGAATTTAATTCTTGTTGTAGTTATCTTTTCATTGTTACTTTTTTCTTTAGAATTCATCTTTGAAAATATTTGAATCTAAAAAAAATAATGATCTTTAAAATGTATATCATTACCTCAAATACCAGAGAAAAATGCAAAAGAAAAGTTAGCACCGTATACCAGAAAAGTTATAGTTTTATAAGACTGTTGACTTTTTAAATTTTTCTCTTTACTTCTAAGGTCATAGGTCTTTCATATGTTATATAAGTGATTTAATTCATCACGTAATGGGAAAAAAGTTAAAATATGGATAAGTATTTTTTTTTTATCACTGCTTTAGTTAATGTTTGCTCTTTTTTGGTTCCCTGCCATATTTCCTATTTTAAGGTATTTTTAATAAAAGGTGTATTTTAGCACACCCCTATGAGAGCACATCACATGTTAACATGTTTCTCACATTGGTCATTTTATGGAATTTGAGCTATTAGGCAATAATTATAGTGTCTCTCAGGATTTCAGTGCTTTCTCTTTAGTCACAGATTTTAATACTTCTTTCTGTTACTCTCTATTTACCAGATCTCCTAATTCTTTAAAATTGACTTTTTTGAAATCTAAAACTTATGTGTCACAGAACCAAATGATCCAGTTTACTTTTTTGGCAGACATCATATAAAGCTCTGCCCATTGCAAAGTTCAACAGAAGATGCTAGTACTCTCTAAACAACTTTGCTGGAAAAGCATGTAGAAAGACTTGTGCTTTATCTGAGCTTTCTCATGAGATAAGTTAGGCCAGTCTCTGATTTCAACTTGATCATTTTATATTATAAAGGAATAATAGGACATATTTATGAGGAATATTATTAATATTAAATATTAATTTAATAAAAACTCCAAGGAAATTTTGAGGAACAGCTTGTTAGTAAAACATAAAATAGTAGTATTTCATAAAATGGAAACTAAGAGCATGAATAGTCGACCTGAGATCTCTATAGCACAAGCTTTGGTTTCTCAATATTTTCCAGTTTCATCTTCTACCATGTATGCAACACTGCCTTTGAAATTATTAGCAATTTTGAGTGTAGAGTAGAAATATCATGCTAAATAACTGATCAAAAGTGAAAATGTAAAAGGAGAATTAAAGTAGAGGTCAAATACTGCTATGGTATCAACTTGTCCTCCAGGCCCAATTGTGGAATCTTTGTTCTCACTGGATGGCCTTAGTCTAGTCCCTAAAACTCCTTTCCTTATTAGTAATTTAGGTCTAGTAATCATCTTTACTTAACATACAGGGTTGTTGTGAACAAGCATTCAGTATTAAACCCACAAAAACAATTGCACAATCTGTTAAGGGGGTAATAATCTGTGAAATCAGATGGTGCTTAGAGCTTAAAAAAAAAGTCAAGGGTTAATAGGATATGCTTGTCAATCTAATGAGATTGGAAAGATAGCAATTGTAAACTAGGATGTCAGCAATATTAAAAATAGGAAATTTAAAAAATTATCACAAAATAGTGAGATTATTGTTGGTAACAAAAAATACTAAGCTATTTGCTAGAACAGAAGGAATTAAAAACAGTAATTTGAAAGGTGCTAGGATAGGATATAACTTACATGAAATTGATTAATTATATCTGAATTTCTCAAAGATTTTTTTTGCTATCTTTTGTAAACCTGAAGCACTGAAATTACAGAACTCTGACTATAAAATATAAAAATAGTACTCTCAAAATAATGTGATTTTGTCATACATGTTTATAGTACAAAGGCTTATACAAATTTAATGAAAATTATCCTTAAAAAAATGAAATGGCTAATAATTTTGTACTTTATTTTTTTAGCATACGGCGGCATCAAGAAAGAAGAGCAATTTTGACTCCCATTTTAACAGATTTTTCTGTCCGAATAACTGGTGCACCTGCCATCATTTTCACCAAAATAATTTCTCCAGAAAATATGCATACTGAGGTTAGAATTTAATTTAGGTTTCATTTTAGTCTAAATAGTGGAGCAGCTCCTCTTTGTATGTCATGAGTTTTCAGTTTCAGTGCACAGACTATCAAATTAGCTTATTGTTAATAAGTTACTGTTGCAACTCATAATTATTAAGCACTTTCTTGTACGGTTTAGTTATTGTTTTTTATGTAATAATTCATTTAATCCTCATAATAATCCTGTTAGCTTCTTCTACTATCCTCACTTTATAGATGAGGAAACTGATACATAGAAAGGCTAACCCAAATAACTTGTCCACATTTTTACAAGTAGTAAGTAGCCGAATACAATATGAACCCATCTGGTGTGGGTTTCTCTTTCGATGAAAGCAGCCTCTACAACCTCTTTCTAATGAAAGAAGCAATAATACTGACAAATAAATTAGAGTTCTCACATGGATTACCTTATATGAGTTACACGTGGGTCACTTTATTTAGTCTCCACAACACTCTTACAAGATAGGTATTATTAGTATCCATATTTTATAGATGAGGAAACTAAGATCAAAAGAGATTAAGTAACTTGACCCATATTATTAGCCAATTCCTGGTAGATCCAGGTTTCAAGTCTCATCACTATGGTTTCAGTGCCTCCATGCCAAGAGTAGAAATGTGATAATAATATGATTCATTATAACTTCAAAAAATGTTTCATAGAACTTTATTATATAAAAAACTTATATAAAGTTTTTGATCATTCCCAGTTATAGGCAGTTGTTATGAAAAGTTCAGGAAAATTAGGTACAAATTAAATACAGTAATCCAAGCTGATGAAATTTTAGTTTCCGTCTCTAAATTTTTAAAAAGCAATAAATATTTTTTTATATTTTATCTTATTTGATATTTATAATAGCCCTATAGGAAAGTTAGGTTAGGCATGGTATCATATATTCACAAAGGGTATATAAAAAATTAAGTCTACTAATATCTTACAGTTACTTAGTAACATGATTGGTTTAAAATACATGAATGTATTCCTTTTCATCATTACTTGAAGAGTAAAATAAGAATTCTAACTGTATTGAGTAAACATAGGGAACTTTGGGGGAAAAGATTAACCGAAAAAAGGATAATTATTTCCGACATGATGTTGTTCTTTATGGCTTTGGTAAAACCTGCTCTAAACTGTCTAGTTTGTATTTGGACCAGTCATAAGCCTCCTTAAATCCATTCCCTTGTATGACACTAATAAAGAGAAGGTTTGTTGGACATTTCCAAGCATTTGAACATTGTCCACATGCAATTCATGACAAGAGGCAGGACTTCTGCCTATTAAGTGAGGCTTCTGGATTGTTTTTCATTTCTGTTTTCCTTCTCTGACTGCTTTTCCAGTGATGAATGTTCAAGTGACTCAGTTATGCAGAACAGCACCAGTTAAGTAGTAGACATATACCTAATGCTGCCAAGATTTTAGCAGTTTGAAGAAGTTAAACTAATTAGTCTAGCTATTTTTGGCTTCAGCACTCTATTTTATTATAAATCATTTGGAGTGTTTCCTTTGGAGAATACTCAGACTATACCACTTGAGATTGTAATTGCCTGCCTACAATTGCCTGTTTACATCTGTCTACCCAACCAGATTGTAACCTCCCCAAGAGCAGGTTGCCCTTCAAGGCCAACCTTATTCTTCGTGGTATTCCTAGCACGCTAGGATAGTGCATAGTAATTAGGAGATGCTCAGTAAATATTTGATGGTTTGAATAAATGAACAAGACTATGCTAAATAATTACATCATAGATTATATATTGAAATAATGATAGTAGTTTGATATGTGAAAAAGCCAAATATATATGAAATAGTGAAAAATTCTTATTGTTAGTTTGTTGCCCTGTAACTATACAGCCTGGCACATAGCAAACCCTCATAAATATTTATTAAATTCATTATACCGTGTCAAATGGCTATGCTCACCATTTCTGCTATTCTCATTAACAAATGAACTTGAGTCCCAGGAGAATTCATCAATATAGTAAAGGTCAAATAAGTAAGAATGATAAATTATCATCTAATGGCTATCATGTTTCTTTATCTGTATTCAACTTTTTTTCCCTTCAGGAGATTTTAGTGTGTGGCCATTCCTTGGAAGTGAATATAACCACAAACTTGGACTTCTTCCTAAGTGTGGCTCAAGTTCAACTCTTACATCAGTTAATAGTAGCAAATATGACTGGACTGGAACCATCAAGCAAGGCCACAGAGGTAACTGTTACCTGATTTTGATTAGGCTTACTGTATTTATGCCAACTTTACATTCATAATAGGAAAACTAAATTGAATTAAATGCTTTCTGCTAATTATTCTATATTTAACTTTATTCAAAATGTCATAAATCATTTTGGATTCTATTCTTTGGTTTTTAAATTTGTTTGGTCCTTTTCCTATAGTTTATCGTGCACCTTTGCAAAATTGCTATGGCTTACCCTTAGAAAAGCCTCTGTTGAAAACATGAGTTTATTACCCTGCTGTAATTTTTTAAGTACAATGCAAGAAACCTGGTGGAGCTCCTGCTTAAGTACATTGAAGGAATAGGGCCTCTTTTGGAAGTGAACTTTGTATAAGTACCATGGGAATATCTTTAGTAAATAACTTCTAAAGTGTTCGTTTCCCATGCTCAGCGAAGAATGGACACAATAGTAAAAGTTGAATGCCTGCCTAGAATTTTAATTCTGATCTGGTGAACATTGGATGCCTGCATCGTAACCACAAAGCATGTCAGCGTGAAACAAAGAAAGCTGCTTATTAGATGCCTCTCAAAATATGTTTTCTTTGCTTTTGTTTCCATACTTCTATGATCATATCTGTACTTAGAGTAAATCCTCTATAAAAACTCAAGTGAAGAAACCATTTATCATTTATCTTGGAAAAAGACATTCTTTTATTTTTGTCTTGCTTCATATCACACCATGTCTAAAAAATGATGGATCTGACATTTGAATTTACATCTTTCAGGTCCACACTCTTTCCATTCTGACAGAGATCATATACTGTAACTGTTATACTATAGAGTATATACTATTACATTAGTCTCTCAGTCTTCTTTCTTTTTTAAAAAAATGTTTAAAATGATAAGCTTTTCACTTTCGTATATGAAGATTCTCTTTTTCATCATCTTTTGCCACCTCTGATTTCTGTTTGCTCAGTATTTTTTTAAAAAAGAACTATAGGCCTATATACATTCTCCAAAATACTGACTTTTTTCCAATATACATTGGATAATTCATAAGAATATAATTATGACATGAAAATAAGCAAAACGAAAAATATTTCCCATAGCATTTTTGATTAAGTCCTTGAAGCAAGTTAGGTTGGAAATGATATTTTACATGCCTATATTCTTTGTGCCAATTTTATGAATCTCTCACATCAGTGATATCTAACTCCTAGATTTCTGATGTATTTTAGGAATTTACACAACTTAGCAAATCAATTCTTAATCATTTGCCTATTTACTCCTAATGCCTATTAGTAGGATCTCATTTCAGTAAATAAACGGTTAGAGTTAGATTAGTAACAACCCTTACCTGAATGTTAAGTCTTCTCTCACAGTTTCATTAATGAGCGAGGTATTGTTTTTGCTCTTTGGAAAATGTGTCTGTGACCCTTTATTCTTTCTTGGAGATAATATTAAAAGTACAGAAAATATGTTAAAATGCCATAGAAACACTACACTGAAAACTGGTTAAGATTGTAAATTTTATTTTTTATGTGTGTATTACCACAATTTAAAAAAATACAGACTCTAATGAAGGACTGTTTGGCCCTTTTCCCAGCCTCAGTGGGGTATGTCTCTGAAAATTTCGATATTGTAAAAAGACTTTTGATATTCAGGTCAAGATGGCAGAGTAGGTAAACACTATGACCACATTAAAATTAGAATTAAATTATGCAACAATCAACCTGGAGAACCATCTAAAGACTAGCTAAACAGAACTCCTATAACTGGGGATACAAAATAGAAGCTACATTGAAACTGGAAGGAGGACTGGAAACACAAAATGGGCTGGCCCCACAACCACGTGTGGCAGTTGAGAATCAGGAGGGATATCTCAGCTGCATAGGCCCCATCTGAAGAACAAGGGGTCTCAGCCTCATGCCAGGCTCCACAGTCCAGAGCACCAGTGCTGGGAAGAGAAGCTCCCACAACATCTGACTGTGTAAACAGCCAAAGAAACAGGATTCCATCTTTCAAGAAAGATGAAAGGTGGCTGGAAATCCAGGCATCCTCTTAAAGGGCCCTCACATAGACTCTCTCTCTCTCCCAGGCACTTACCCTGGGCTCCAGTGGAGGGATAGCAGCTCAAGAAGTACCTGAGATAAACAGGGAGAGACTGAGTTGTGTGTCTTTAGGGTGAGGACTAGAGGGACAGCTGCCATTGTCCCTGTTTTGAGCCCTCCTCCCACGCAGTTGGCGGGCGGGTGCTGTCTTTTCTATATTGAGTTTCCCCTCCTGCATGGACAATCTGAATCTGCATTAGCTTGGTTAATTCCACTTGCTCCACCCTACTGATTCCCTGAGACCCCATTCCATCCAACTCATGTGCCGCCCAAGGTTCTTTCAGCAGCTGAACCCTCCGGGTATCCAACAGGCAGGGGCAGGCCTCAAGGCACCCTGTTCCTTTTGCTGATCTACTCCAGGCCTAGTACTGGTGCCAGCCAGATATGATTCATAGCATGGCCTCTCTCATGTGCCTCCAGGTCCAGCACAGGCAGTTACCAACCAAGGATCACTTCGTAGCTCCTACCAGGTAGCCCTGGGCAGGTCACAGGCAATGGCTGACCACCAGAACCAACACACTCACTGGCCAGCTTCAGACCACACCAGAGCATCACCTGATTAGCCCTTTAATGGGGCACACTCATAGAGTCAACTCGGCAGGACCAGAGCCTTCTGGGGCAACTTCACAGAAGTTCCTGTGTTACAGTCATGGCCAGTCCTCACAGCCAGTCAGCCTGAGGATCAGTCTTACCCACTAACGTGCCAGCAGCAATGAAGGCTCAACTAACAACAGGAAGACCTTAGAACACAACCTACACAAGGGACAGTCCTGAAGCATCCAGCTCAGGTGATCAGGAAGTCTGTGCTACTGGGCCCAGCAGAACACCTACTACATAATGCCACTCTGCCAAAACTGGGGGATATAGCAGATCTACCTAATACATGGAAACAAACGTAGAGTCAGCCAAAATGAGAAAACAAACATGTCCCAGATGAAAGAATAAGCTAAAACTCCAGAAAAAGAAATAAACAAAATGGAGGCAATCGATCAATGGAGTGCAAAACACTGGTTATATAGATGTCAAAAAAAAACTTAGTGGGAACTTCAACAAAGATATTAAGCATAAAAAAGGACATAGAAACCATAAAAAAAAATAACCAGTCAGAAATGAAAAATACCTTAGGTGGAATCAACAGTAGATTAGATGAAACAGTATCTAATCAGCGATTTACAAGACAAGGTAGTAGGAAACACCCAATCAGAGCAGCAACAAGAAAAAAGAATCAAAAAAAAAAAAATGAGCATAGTTTAAGGGGTTTCTAGGACCACATCGAGTGTATCAACATTCATATCATAGGGGTACCAGAAGGAGAAAGAGAGCAAGGAATTGAAAACCTACTGGAAGAAATAATGGCGGAAAACGTCTTTAATTTGATGATAGTAATAGACATACAAGCCCAGAAAGCACAGAGTCCCACACGAGATGAGCCCAGAGAGTCTGACATCAAGACAAATCATAATTAAAATGCAAAAGGTTAAAGACAAAGAGAGAATCATAAAAGCACAAGAAAAAAGCAATTAGTTACCTATAAGAGCGCTCCCATAAGACTTCTAGCTGATTTCTCAACAGAAATTTTGCAGGCCAGAAGATATTGACACGAAATATTTAAAGTATTAAAAACCAAGGACCTACAACCAAGATCATGTAGCCTTAACAAACTTACCATTTAGAATTGAAAGACAAATAAAAAGTTTCCCAGACAAGAAAATGCTAAAGGAACTCATCACCAACAAACCACTATTACAAGAAATGTTAAAGGGACTTTAAGAAGAAGAGTAAAAAAAAGAACATAAATATGAAAATAAAATGGCAATAACTATGTACCTATTAATAATCACTTTAAATATAATTTTTTTCATTTCTCGAGCCAAAAGACAGGGTAGCTGTATGCATAAGAAAAGAAGCCCTGTATATATATGCTGTCTACAAGTGACTCACTTCAGATCGAAAGACACACATACTGAAATTAAAGGGATGAAAAAAGATATTTCATGCAAACGGAAATGCAAAAAAAGCTGGGGTAGCAATACTTACATCAGTCAAAATAAACTTTAAAACAGAGGCTATATAATAAGAAAGAAGGACATTTCATAATGATAAAGGAATCAATCCAACAAGAGAATATAATCCTTGCAAGCATTTATACCACAACATAAGAGTACCTAAATATATAAAACAAATATTGGTGGATATAAAGGGAGAGATCAACAGTAATACAGTCATAGTAGGGGACTTTACCACCCCATTGATAACAAATGGCTAGATCTTACAGGCAGAAAATCAACAAGGAAATAGCAGCCTTAAATGACACTTTAGACCAGTTGGATTAAATTGATATTTTTAGAGCATTTCACCCCAAAACAGCAGAATATACATTCTTTTCAAGTCCCCATGAAACATTTTTCAAGATACATGTTAGGCAAAACAAGTCTCACATTTAAGATCAAAATTATATCAGGCATCTTCTCCAATCACAATAGTATGAAATTAGAAATCAATTACAAAGAAAAAAAAAAAAACCCCCGAAAAACAAACACATGGAGGCTAAACCAATGCTATTAAACAATAAATGGGTTAACAATGAGATCAAGAAAGAAATCAAAAGATACCTTAAGACAAATGAAAATGAAAACACAATGACCCCAAATCTATGGGGCACAGTGAAAGCAGTCCTAAGAGGGAAATTCATAGCAGTACAGATCTACCTAAAGAAACAAGAAAAATCTCAAATAAATAATTTAACCTTACACCTAAAGGAACTAGTAAAAGAACAATATAGCCTAAGGTGAGTAGAAGGAAGGCAATAATAAAGATCAGAGTAGAAATAAAATAGTCTAGAAAACAGTACAAAAGATCAGTGAAACCAAGAGTGTTTTTTTTTTGAAAAGATAACAAAATTGATAAACCTTTAACTAAATTCATGAAGAAAAATCAGAGGGCCCAAATAAACAAAATTAGAAATGAAAAAGAAGTAACCACTGATATCACAGAAATACAAAGGATTGTAAGAAAATACTACAAACAATTATATGCTAACAAATTGGACAATCTGAAAGAAAAGGATAAATTCTTAGAAATATGCAATCTTCTAAGACTGAATCAAGAAAAAATGGAAAACCTAAACAGACTGATTTCTACTAATGAATAGAATCAGAAATTAAAATACTCCCAATAAATAAAAGTCCTGAACCAGATGGTTTTACAAGTAATTTTTATCAAACATTCAAAGAATTAACAGCTGTCCTTCTCAAATTATTCTAAAAAATTCGAGAAGGAGGGAAGATTCCCAAGCTCATTGTACAAGGCTACCATTACACTAATTCCAAAACCAGATTAGATATTACAAAAAAAGAAAATTATTGGCTGTATCCCAGAAGAACATAAATTTAAAAATAATCAACAAAATATTAGCAAACCTAATTCAGCAATACATTAAAAATATTATACATCATGATCAAGTTGGAATTATTCCTGGGATGCAAGATTGGTTTAGTATCCACAAATCAATTAACATGATACACCACATAAACTAGGGGTCCCCAATCTCTGGGTCATGGACCAGTACTGGTCTGTGGCCTATTTGGAACCAGGCCGCACAGCAGAAGGTGAGTGGTAGGTGAGCAAGCAAAGCTTCATTTGTGTTTGCAACCGCTCCCCAGTGTTAGCATCACTGCCTCAGCTCCACCTCAGATCATCAGGCATTAGATTCTCATAGGAGCACCGGTCCCTGGTGCCATAAAGGTTGGGGACCACAATATGAAAGATAAAAGTCACGATCATATCTATAGATGCAGAAAAAGCATTTGACAAAATCTAGCAACCATTTACGGAAAAACAAAACAAAACAAAACAAAACAAAAACCTCTCAGCAAAGAGGGAATTGAGAGACCATACCTCAGCATAATAAAGGCCATGCTTGACAAAACCCACAGCTAATATATTCAGTGGGGAGAAGGTAAAAGCATTTTCCTTAAGATCAGGAACAACACAAGGATGTTCACTTTCACCACTTTTATTGAACATAGTATTGTAAATCCTAGCCACAGCAATCAGACAACAACAAAAAGAGATTAAAGGCATCCAAATTGGAAAGGAAAAAGTAAAACTGTCATTATTTGCAGATGACATAATAGTTTATAGTGAGAACCTTAAAGATTTCACCAAAAAACCATTAGAACTAATAAATTCAGTAAAGTAGCAAGATACAAAATTAACATTCAAAAATAGATTGCATTTCTATACACCAATAATAAGCTATATCAGAAAGAGAAATTAAGAAAACAATCTCATTTACAGTTGCATCAACAAACAAACAAAAAATTTACAAATACTTAAGAATAAATTTAACCAAAGCAGTAAAAGACCAGTACTTGCAATATTATGGACATTAAAGAAAGAAAGTGAAGAAGATACAAATAAATGAAAACATATACCATGCTTGTAGATAGGAAGAATTAACATCGTTAAAATATACATACTACTCAAAGCAATCTACAGAATCAGTGCAATTTCTTTCAAAAAACCAATGGCATTTTTCACAAAACTAGAACAAATAATTCTAAAAATTATAAGTAACCACAAAAGACCCTGAATAGCAACAGCAGTCTTTTGAACAAAGTTGGAGGTATCACACTATCTGGTATTGAGCTATATTACAAGACTACAATAATCAACACAGCATGGTACTGGCATAAAAACATACATAGATCAGTGGAATAGAATAGAGACCTTAGAAGTAAACCCACACCAATGTGGTCAATTAACCTTACCAAGGAGGCAAGAGTATACAATGGGGTAAAGACAGTCTTTTCAGTATGGTGTTGGGAAAGCTTGTCAGATACATGCAAAAGGGGAAGGAAGGGAGGGAGGGAGGGAAGGAAACAAGGAAACTAAACCACCTTCTAAACCATAACAAGAATAAACTCAAAATGGATTAAAGACCCAAAATCATAAAACTAGATGAAAACATAGGCAGTAAATTCTCTGACATTGCTCTTAGTAATTTTTTTCTGCTGTAGCTCCTTGGCCAAGGGAAATAAGAGAAAAATTAAATAAATGTGACATCAAACTAAAAAGATTTTGCACAGCAAAGCGTCAACAAAATGAGAAGAGAACCTACTGATTGGGAGACAATATTTGCCAATGATACATCTGATAAGGGGTTAATATTCCAAAGTTTTATAAAGAATTCATACAACTCAACAACAAAAAAAAAAAACAAACATTCCAAATTAAAAAATGGGCAGAGTACCTGAATAGACATTTCTTCAAAGAGGATATATGATGGCCAATAGACATATGAAAAGATGCTCAAATTTACTAATCATAAGAGAAATGCAAATTAAAACCACAGCGAGATATCACTTCACAACTGTCAGAATGGCTGTCATCAACAAATAACAAGTGTTGGTGAGGATGTGGAGAAAAGGATGCCCTTGTACACTGTTGGTAGGATTGCAAAATGGTGCAGCCACTATGGAAAACAGTATGGAGGTTTTCCTATAAATTAAAAATTAACTATCTTTTGGCCCAGCAATTTCCCTTCTGGGCATTTATTTGAAGAAATCTAAAACACTAATTTGAAAAGCTATATGCACCCCTGTGTGCATTGCAGCATTATTTACAATAGCCAAGATATGGAAGCAACCTAAGTGCCAATCGGTAGACAATTGGATAAAGTGGTATGTATATACAATGGAATATTACTCGTTATAAAAAAGAATAACTCTTACCATTTGGGACAACATGGATGGACTCAGAGGGTACTATGCTAAGTGAAATAGGTTAGACAGAGAAAGACAAACACCATATGACTTCACTTATATGTGGAATCTGAAGAACAAAATAAACAAACAAATAAACAGATTCATAGATACAGAGAACAAACTGATAGTTGCCAAATAGGAAGAGAGTTAGGGAGTGGATGGAAAAAGGGGGAGAGATTAAGAACTACAAATTAGTAGATACAAAGTCACAGGGATATAAAGTTTAGCATAGAGAATATAGTCAATAATAATGTAACTATGTATAGTGCCAGGCGGATACGAGACTAATCAGGGGATCACTTCGTAAATTATATAAATATCTAACCACTATGCTGTACACCTGAAACTAATAGAATATAATATTGAATGTCAACTGTAATTTTTTTTAAATATCTGTGTATAACTCAACCTGTACAGTTCACATCTTTGTTGTTCAAGGATCAGCTCTACTAAGTTGGTCACAGAAATAATAGACAGTTAAGATCCAATTAAAAGCATATTATTAAACATGTGAAATAAGAAAAAAATAACATTATTAAACATGTGAAAAAATAAGTCCACCCGTGCAGTTCAAAACTCTATTGTTTAGGAGTTATCTGTACTATGTCACAGAAATAATAGACAGCTAAGATCTAAACATGTGAAGTTAATAAAAAAAGACCTTCAGCGAACCAGAAGAATATTTTTCTATTGATAATGATTAGCAGAACTCAGATCTGAGAGTCTAAAAGCATAAAGACATTTTAGCTACATAGGATACACTGCTTATAATAAATCACAATGTATTTTGAAGGGGCTGGTTACCTTTTAAACAACCACACTACTATAATTTTTCAAAATTCTTTTTGAGAATTAAAGAAATTGGAAAATTGAATGTGGCCAAGCTGTTAGGGAAGTGGAGGAAGGAGTACATGTTTCTTAAAAATATGTATCATGATGTTATGAACAACTGCTTCATAAGACGAGTGGATTAATAATGGAAATCCCATTGACCAGGACTCTAAAAAGAACCCCGTGAATTACCAGTAAATGTCAGTTGTATCTGTTCTAAGCCCACCATCTAATGGATGGTGTTAATATTTTAAGCAATTTTTGACAAGGTTAATTTGGAAGATTAATTTTTAAAATTTGGAAGAATAACTTTAAAAAATTATTCAAGTATGTGATAGGGAGATTTTTGTTATTAGAGGAAAGCTATCCACACTTTAAACAAAGGGGAAGAAAGTAGGACAAATCTTGGCAAATAGAAGTGAAAACAATAGAACAATGAAAGTTATTGTTAGATCCAATATTTAGTATTAATTTTAATTATGTAGACATCTAACACATGATGAAACTTTCAAGTGCATAGCTGAAAGAGAAGCCCTTTAGGTAATAAATGACCAGCAGATGGCAAATTGCCTCTAAAGCTGATCAAAATTTTTCAATGTTTTTGCTCTTAAAAATGTATTCTAGATGGAGTAAGGCTGTGGTGATTGACACAATTGGTTTACCTTTCCTTAGATTCTTTACCTTCTCACAGTGTCGAAGTGAGGGCCGAGGCAAGACTCGCTGGGTATAGAAGTGCAGGCAGTATCCATTGTTCCCTTTTGAGCCCTCCGCCACTACCACTGTGCGGACACAGCACCACCATAGCCATGACATCATCAAACTAGATAACAGAGGTCACTCCACCCAGAGGATTCCCTGAAACCCTGCCTCCCCCAACTTGGGCTCCACCCATGCCACATCCAGGTATATCCTAAGCAAATCAGGTGCTCCTTGTTGAGCAGCGCCTAGGCTCCACACTGCGGGCAGCTGGCCTCAGTTTCTGGTGTGGCCTTTTGAGGCAACTATAAGCACAGCATCTGTGGATTGCTTCCTGAATCTTAACAGGTGGACCCGGAGGGGTGGAGGCTTGAGCTAAATTTGGCCTGCGGCTGACCCCCTCTCAGGACTGTGCCACTGGATACCTGCTTCACAAATCCGTACTAGTAAGACCAGGGGACTTAGATGCTTTGCTTAGTACATAGAAACAGACACGGAAAGGCAGCCAAAATGCGAAGACAAAGAAGCAGAAACCATATGGGAGAACAGAACAGAGATCCAGATATAATTCAGTCAACTAATCTAACAGATGCAGAGTTCAAAACACTGGTTATAAAGATGCTCAGTGAATTTTTAGGCAGTGTAGATAAATTTAGTGAGAACTTCAACAAACATAAAAAACAAAAAAAAATAGAAATGAAAATTATCAAAGGGAGCCAGTCAGAAACGAAGAACACATTATCCGAGATGAGAAGTATATTAAATAGAATAAACAAGGTGATTAAAGAAGAGGATCAAATGCCCTATCTAGAGGACAGGAAAGCTAATCAGGACATTCCTTCAGAATGAAGAAAAAAGATGCCAAGATTATAAAAATAATTTAAGGAGGATATGGGACACTATTAAGGCTCCAAATATCTGTATAATCTGAAGAAAATCAAAATATTGAACAGCTGTTTGAAGAAATAATGATGGAAAACTTTCCTAACTTGGTGAAGGAAATGGACATAAATCCCCAGGAAGCTCAGAGAATTCCAAAAATCATGGATCCAAAGAGGCCCACACCAAGACACATAATTAAAATGCTGAAGGTTAAATACAAAGAATTTTAAAAGCAGCAAGAGAAAAACAAATAATTACATATAAGGGAACACCCGTAAGACTGGTAGCTGATTTCTCAAAAGAAACTATGCAGGGCAGAAGGGCTTGGCAAAAAATATTTGACAGATGAAGACCCAGGATCTACAACCAAGAATAATTTATCCAGCAAAGCTGTCATTTAGAGCTGAAGGACAAATAAAGAGCTTCCCAGACAAAAATGAGCTAATGGAGTTTATCACCACCAAGCCAGTATTACAGGAAATGTGAGTGGGACTTCTTTAAGAAAAAAAAAAAATGATACCAAAACCAAAAAAGAATTGTAAATTAACTATGTTTCTATCAACAAGTACCTTAAATGGAAAAGAATTAAGCTTCACAAACTAAAAGATAGAGTGGTTGAAAGATAAGAAAACAAGATCAATAGTACATATGAAAAGGAAGGGGAGGAAAAAGATATTGCTTTTGATGGACCTAGAAAAGCATTTTAAGTCAGAGAAGGATAAACACTATATGATTTCACTCTATATATGGAATTGATAGAATGTTAACGGGAAAAACAGACTCACAAATATAGTGGACAATTTGGTGTCAGACAGAGGGGAGGAAGGGTTGGGGGGCTGGGAGAATTGGACGAAGGGCTAAAGAAGTACAAATTAGTAGCTGATGGATGGTCACGGGGATGGGGAGCACAGCATAGGGAATGCAGTTACCATTAGTATGTTGGCTAGGTGGAGTGTCAGGGGATGGATGGGGTATTTGGGGGATCATTTTAGAAACTATATAGATGTCTAACCAATGTACTGTATACTTGAAACTAAATTTAAAAAATATAGTATCAGTCCCCTGATATCCTCACCTCATCCTGCTTCACCACTTTTAACCCTATAAGGTGTTTATCTTCCTATTTCTGAATGAAATGGCTAGACTATCATCTCTTAATTTACCCATTTTAATATTACCTATTCACTTGTTATTGTATATGAGGATTCTGTCTCTTGCACGTCCCTTCTACCCTTCCGTCTTCCCAATATTCTTATGTTATATTTTTAAGTCGGTACGAATTGATTTCATTATAAAGACTATGTAAATATTGTTCATTGCTTAATAAAGTAATATAATGTGATTATATTTCCTGTCTTTATACTTTTTTTGTTTTTCCCGATGCTAACTATTGCCACATTTTTTATTTGCTCTGTTTTTTTTTTTACCTCTCTACCTCCTGTCTTTCCGTGCACTCCACCCCAGCTCCCACCAATGATTCTACATAATACCTGAAATTTAACTGTTTATACTTTGAAACTTATAATGTCTCATCTGTTTTTCCCCTTGGAATAATTTTTTCCTGAAGTTTTCTCTTTACTTTCTCTATTCTGGACTGGCAGTTCTCAAACCTGCTGCACACTTGACACAAAAGAGCCAGATGAGAGAAGATTGATTTTGGGGGGGTTAATGTAAATAGAGAAATTATAGGGTATCAAGTTTTTCTATGACTGTAACTTAGTAAAATTGCCAGTGTTGTTACCCTACCATGCTAAAATATTAACTATTTACATCTCTATACAGAAACAGTATAATAGTATAGAAAATATTGTAATAGGATTTATTATACATGCCAAATATAGTTTACTTGCATGTATTTATAGTTTGCTATAAAATAATATATAGTATTTTGAACTTTTTTGCTATGAACTGTGATTGAGTGTATGCCCAATGGAGTGGTGGTGAAGATTGGGGCTTTTTTTGGCATCATTATTACTATTTTAGAGTGGAAATAATCTGCTTTGGATTTGTGCTTTATTTTAGTAATGGGAATTTTGGGGTTTTTTTGGTCGATGGTGAAAAATTTTTGCAGGGCATACTTGACCAACCTAAGGGTTGCTAGGAATAATTGGAATTAGGAGCTTGAGTAAAGAAGAGGGGAAGGGACTGGGGGAGGTGGCGCAGTAGCAGATGTTTCTGAAGTAGAACATTAGGCAAGATGAGGGAAATAGAGGTAAATTATACCCTGTGAACACATGTGAGTAAGGGTAGGGCTTGAAAGCGAGAACTGAGACTAATATGGGAGAGGATGTTGATGTTCTGGTCTATTGCGATGCTTCCAACTTGAGGTAGAAACGAATGGGAAAAGCCATGTCAGCAGTTACATAGTTCTGTATTTAGAAAAGGAATTGAGAATTTTGAACAAGGTAGGTGTGGTGATTTTCTGTCAGTGTTGCTGTACTAAGTGTTTGTTTCCCTTCAGAGGCACCTGGATTAACTACTTGTAACCAGGCAATAAACACAGGCTCCAATAAAATACGGATTCATGCAGAGCCTTAAATGGACAGAAGGCTGTGAGGAAGTACCTTAATATCTTAAAATCTAGACCTGAAAAAGATATTAAGTATTTTACTGCCTATCCTCTCCAAAGGACAGACTTCTTAGGTACATTAAACTATTACACCTTTCTCAATTTTAGTTAGGCCTTGAAAATATTGAAAATAGTATAATTTTCTCCTGATAAGCCTATGCTTAGAAGCATATCATAGTTGTCTCAAGGTAGATGCTAAACATCAAGGAAACAATAAACATTAAAATTTTCTAGTCATGCTAATGTTTATCTCATATAGATTTCTTGACCAGAAATTCAGTGAATAAGTTTTCTTCAGGCTATTAAACTGTCTTAATCTTACTCAGCAGTATTCACTGAAGGCCTGCTATATACCAGATACACTGGCTACAGACTGAGAGAGGTATGAAAAATAGGTACACTGCAGTCCCCCTGCCCTCTAGGATTTTATAATCTGGTTGAGAAATGAAACATAGACAGATAAATTTATGACTAAGAACTCAGACCAATAAATGAAAAGTGATATAAACATGCTGTATGGAAAATTAGTGCTATAAGAACAATTCAGAATAGGAAGAGAAGACTTTAGGCCAGGTGGTCAGAGACCTAGCTTCACGGAGAAGATGGAATTAAATAGGCAGAAAAGAGTGACCTATTTATTTACTCAATAAATATTGAACCCTTCCTGTGTGTGAAACACTATTACAGATACTAGGATGACAACATTAAACAAAAGAGATAAAGTTTCTACTTTCATATTCTAATGCTCATTTATTGAGTGAGGAAGATAGACAATAATAAACAAATGGAGCCAGGTCTATACCTGTCTGTCTGTCTGTCTGTCTGTCTATCTATAGATATCTTTCTATCTATACAACTAGTTATACACACACACACACACACA
>NW_024354502.1:21238600-21244459 GCF_902729225.1 Pteropus medius | reverse complement strand
CACCAAGTAATTGCTAAGTCACTTAATCACTTGGAAATTTTACAGAATTCTGTCACAAGTCAGTCTTATCTTGGCGTCTTGTATTCAGTGATTCTCAAAGAGAATTTTACAGAACCATATTTAAGTAAAATATCTATTTGAAAAATAAGGTTATAAAGGTAAAAAACTGGGAAGCGCTGAATGCTCTCTCTTAGAGTTATAATATAAAGGCTCCGAGAAGTCCTGCATTAAGTAAAACTGATCAAATAGTTTATAAAAATAGTTAACAGATGCTAAATGTATGAAAAAGTCGACTTCACTTATAATAAGTAAACACAAATTTAAACATCTCAATTTTAACCAGTTAGACTGGCAAATATAAAAAACTATGTTATTATACCGTTTTGGGTAGGATTTGAGAAAACAGAAATTGTCACGCATTATCGAAGGCAATGTACATTACTATATCATCTTTGGAGGACATCCGACAATATTTATGATAAAAATGCTTTTGCATTTGCATGAGAGTAGTCATTTCAGATTTTTTTTTTTCTAGTGAAAGACTTGAAATAACCTAAAAGACCACTGTATTGCACTGGTTATATTGTACTGGTGATATAAATTATGATTCATCCATGTAGTGGAATGGTATGTGGCCATTAAAAAATGAGATTGATCTAAATCAAGATTTCTCAACAGCAGCACCATTGCCGTTTTGGGCTAAATAATTCTTTGCTGTCAAGTTTATCTTGCGCACTGTAGGTGTTTAAAAGCATCCTCGAACTCTACTAGTTCCCAGTGGCACCTGCACCACCCCCGCCGCCCCAAGCTGTGACAATCAAAATGTCTCTAGACCACCCAAGCTGTGACAATCAAAAATACCACTAGACATCACCCCTGGTTGAGAACCACTGATCTAAATGTTATTTTCCTCAAGGTACATTGGGTGAACAAAAGAAGATGCAAAAGTATGCTTAGTGTGCTGCAACTTGTATAAGCTATTTGCCTATATTTATTTATATCTTGATTAGATAAGATGCTTACAAATGTGTACAATGGCTCTGGAAGAATACACAAGACACTGATAACAATCCTCGAGTCTGTGAAAAACTGGGGGACAGAAGATGAAGCAAGAAGAAATTTTGCTTTTCATAGTTTGCTCTTTTCTACTGTTCGAATTTTTGTCATGTGTATGCATTACTTTTTAAAGAAGCCTAGAAACTGGTTTAACTTTCTTTAATGTGACAGCTCCTAAATTAAATAGTTTATAATATTTTCCTCCTGAATCATATCCAGAATGCACTTTGGGAAACATTTCTTTGATTCACTTTCCTTGTACATTTTTGAAGACCCAATAGTTTTTCTTGTTTGAGTCTAGGAATGTGCTAGTTTTAAAAGACTTTCATCTGAGGAGTACAGGGAAGCCCACTTTAAACTTGACTTAAGCAGAACCACTGTGATTGAGTTCAGTTATGCCAAAAGGCAGAAAGTTTATTAGTCTTGCCTGACTTCCAAAAAACTCTGCTGATGCAAATAAAGTTGTTCTTTCCACAGAGCATTCACTTTTAGCTGACCTAAGTTTTTTCTCTTCCTCTGTTTTCCATAAACCTGGCTTCCAGTTGTTTTGCGTTGATATTTGCTTATATCCTTGCTAAATTCTTTGCTGTTTAAGAATGGATGGTACTTTCTCGTTAGAATGAGCACTTGCTGAGAGTATAGTGTCTAAGTACTGTAAATGGCACTTTGCAAGTACTATCTCTGTTTCTTACAACAGCCTGGCAAAGGTTGATATTCTTGTTCCCATTTCACTGGTGAGGAAGCTGAGGTTCCAAAAGTGACTTGCCCAAGGTTACTTAGTTTTGAGGGGATGGATCTAAGGTTCAAACCCATGCCTGTTACGCTCCAAAAAGCCTGTGTACTTTCTGCTCGATTCTGATTCCTTACTCTATTCTGCTGCTCTATTCAGGTCTTTTGTTTCCTTAACAACTATTTTTCTGCTATTTTAAATACATTTCAAACAAGATTTTTTCATTTCCTCGAGGACTGTGCTAAAGCAACCAGAGGTTGATAAAAATGCTACTAATGTATTCTATAACAAAGCTGTGTTGTCAAGATTCAAGTCTTATTCTTTATCATCTGTTATATTTCAAATCAAATTTGCAAGAAAACTCTGCATAGTTTAAACCGATTATTATTTTAATCTCAGCCGAAGAGATACAATTGCCCAAACTGATTAAATTAAAATGTAATTTAGACTTGAAAAAGTTGTACTAAGGGAATAAAATGCACAATATCTCATATATGAACTGTCCAAGATACAGCCGGGTGTCTGCAGTTATTTGCAAGTGGAATTGGCTTTGTTCCCCAGGATAGGGAGGATTCATGCATCTCTGCATTAACTAATCTTGACCAAATAGTCATTGTCCACCCAAATTTGTGTAACATTTCAAAAGGCTGAGATACAAATGCCTTTTGTTTAGCAACAGAGGATATCAACTGAGCCTAATGTTAATAGTTTCCTCATCCAGTTACATTTAGCAAGATACATAGTCTGTTAGGCTCTTGTTTAAGGCCATGGGCATAAAATGAGCATTTTTCAGAAATTAGTCTGGCAACATTTCTTGCTTTTGAGATCCCCGAAGTGGCCTGTTAAAAATCAGTAATGACTAATTAGATCATTTCCATTGTGTTTCTTTCTTTTGTAGCAGGCCCTTCCTTTAGCAGTTTTAGCTATTTTAGTCCTCTTTTCAGATTACATAATTAGTGCTTTCAAAAGTATCTTTGGGAGGAAGCTAGTCCCAAGAGGTGTTCTGCACTAAAAGAATTTCATAATCAAATAAGTGTTCTGTAGCTCCTTTTTAAATAGTTGCAATTTGTATAAGTAAATAATGGCCCTGAGAGGTCCTGTGTTTAATTTAATCTAATTTTTAAAAAAAATCTTTTTAACCACAGACCATCCTCTTTTCTCTTTCTCTACCCCCCACCAGCCACCTGCCCCTCTCTCTCCCTCTTTCTCTCTCTCTCTCTCTTTTTCTCTCTCTCTCTTCCTCCCCTTACCCCTCTCTCCTCTCTCTCTCTTAATAATACCTATTAACTCTCACAGTGATTTTCTCTTTAGAAAACACTGACTTAGGCCATTGAAAGGTCAAGGAGATAGATGACTCCCTGAGCCCTTGTAGTAGTGGACTCTGGGAAGCTTGAGAGATACAAACTCGCTGGAACTCCAGGCTTCAAGTGAGAATCACGGCACAGAGCCTGACATGTAGGCACTCACTAAACACTAAGTGAATAAACGGTTTCTTCTTTTGAAAAACAAGCTTTATTTTAAAAATTGGTTTTAGATTTACAGCAAACTTGTGAAACCTTGGCACACAGTTTCCCTTTATTAGCATCTTATATTATTATGGTAGATTTGTCACAATCAATCAACACTGATACATTATTATCAACCAAAGTCCATACTCTATTCAGGTTTCTTTGGTATTTCCCAGAATCTCATCGAGGATACCACGTTACATTAGTTGTTGTCTTAGACTCCTTTTGGCTGTGACAGTTTCTCGACTTACCTAGTTTCTGTGACCTTGACAGTTTTGAGTACTGATTAGAATGATTCCTTTATATTTCCACCTTACCTAACCCTTTACTAATTTGTGGCAGTGAACCATTGGGTACCCTTTACAGTCTTTACATAAATTTGTGAACACACCCCTCCAAATGGAAAATGTGAGGCGCTGAATTGGGAGATCCAGGAGCACATGTAAATGGCAAATGAACCAGGGTGTAGACAGCGTTGTAAGTGTTTTACTAATCTTACTTGTACTGCTTTGCCTTTTGCTTTTCTGCTTTCTCTTTTTTATGTTTTGTTACTAGCGAGTTCCTGGGAGGTGAGGAAATGAGATTCTTCAGCTTTTCACATCCCTCTATGAGTCCTGCTTAGATTAAATCTATCCTCTGTATTAAGGGCCTGCTCAGAAAAAACAAAGCCCAGTGGGACTTGAATTTGGCACACACTTGAACCCCTGTGGTCTTCATGTCTGGTCTTTGTCTTAAAATGGAGAAATGCTTTGCTAGGCTTATTCTGGTATTTTAACAATGCCTATGCCTATGCCCAGAAATCTTGCTATGAGGTCCCTAGGCACGGAGAACAAGACCGATCGTCTCTGGTATTACCATCACTGGGGCTTTTCTTTCTACTAATAAAGTAAGATTTATGTTAATCACATGAATGTGTAGACTTTTTCATTTTGATTTTTAAAATAACACCCTTCCCCTCCCCCGCCCCCCGCCACCAAGGGCTTGTTGATTATTATAGTCTTGCAAAATTAAGGTTTTAATGCTAAAACTGCAGCTTCTTTCTTTTTAAGGGATCTGGTGACTAGTTTTTGAGTGTTCTGACTTCTTAGCTCATTTGCAAAGAGAGCCAGATTTTGCCAGGAGTTTTGAGTTCATCTCTGTCAGCTGATCAGTTCCTCAGTTGAGTAAATATTAAATTGTTTCAACAACAGTTGCTTGATTAATCATCTTCTCTAACTGGTGTTATAGCCTCTTGTTGCCATCTTGTTGAAACTGTTACGCTTTCTTGAAGAAAAGATGATATGATGTTGTCCATGGCAGAGAAAGCAGGGGAATTTATAAATTTCTGTTAAGCGTTTCTCTCTCCTGGCTTTTTATGGATCTGCTTGTTTGGAGCACATTTACTTATGACTTTGCTGATCTTTCTCACTGCTCCCTCCTTCTCTTCTTTTGCTTTTTCTTTCTTCTCCTCTTCTATTTCCACCTTGTCCTTTCTCCCTCCTCTGCGCTGAGCTAAGGTGTGATAAAGTCAAACAAAATGAGTGTGAAGAATGGTGTGTGTGTATGAAGTTCTCAGGGAGAGTTTGCAGTTTGTTAATCCAGAATAATCTCTGAAGGGACGAAGGTTGCAGGGAGGGCGAAACGGGTAAAGGGAGTCAACTATATGGTGGTAGGTGGAAACTAGACGTTCGGTAGTGAGCATGAAGTAATACAGTTGACCTTTGGACAACACATGTTTGAACTACGTGGGTCCATTTATATGTGGACTTTTTTCAATAAATATACAATTAGCCTTTTGTATCCCCAGGTTTCATATCCGTGGATTCAGCTAACCTAGGATGTGAAGGGCTGACTGCATGCTTTGATCTACACTATCTTATATACAGGACTTGAGCATTGTGGATTCTGGTGTCTGTTCAGGTCCTGGAACCAATCTCCTGAGGATACTATAGGGATGACTGTAGTTAAGGTTTTAGGGATTCAGAAGTTATACACCGATTTTCGGCTGCGTGGGGGTCTGTGCCCATAATCCCCACATTGTTCAAGGGTCAACTGTATATACAGATGTTGAATTATAATGTTGCACATCTGATGTTATAAACCAATGTTACTTCAATTAAAAAAAAGTATTTTTCTGATCTGAGGCTGTATTTGGAGATGGAGTGAGAAGGGAGAAGAGGAATAGGTCTGGCTGGATATTTGTGCATGACAAATCTTCTGCTGTTATTTGCTTATACCAGGATTGGCAAACTTATTCTGTAAAGAGCCGGATAGGAAATGTTTTAGGTTTTACAGCCCACGCAGTCTTTGTTGCTACTACTCAGCTCTGCCATTGTAATAGGAAAGCAGCAGTAGACAATATGCAAACAAATGAGCATGGCTGTGTGCCAATAAAACTTTATTTATGGACTCTGAAATTTAAAGTTTCTCTGATTTTTATTTGTCATTAAACAATATTCTTAAAAAATATTTTCAGCTTTTTAAAAATGTAAAAACTATTGTTATTTCAGGATCCATACAAAAACAGGGGAAGGGATAAATGTGGCTTGCAGGCTCTAGTTTGTTGATTCCTGGCTCATACCTCTT